>NC_037684.1:75251338-75401442 GCF_003255815.1 Theropithecus gelada | reverse complement strand
TTTTTTTTTTTTTTTTTTTTTTGAGACGGAGTCTTGCTCTGTCGCCCGGGCTGGAGTGCAGTGGCCGGATCTCGGCTCACTGCAAGCTCCGCCTCCCGGGTTTACGCCATTCTCCTGCCTCAACCTCCCGAGTATCTGGGACTACAGGAGCCCGCCACCTCGCCTGGCTAGTTTTTTGTGTTTTTTTGTATTTTTTAGTCGAGACGGTGCTTCACCGTTTAGCCAGGATGGTCTCGATCTCCTGACCTCGTGATCTGCCTGTCTCGGCCTCCCAAAGTGCTGGGATTACAGGCTTGAGCCACCGCACCCGGCCCTAATCACTTCTTAATAGTCCCACCTCTTAATACATTCACAATGGCAATTAAATTTCATCATAAGTCAGCTGGGCATGGTGGCGCATCACTGTAATCCCAGCACTTTGGGAGGCCGAGGCAGGTGGATCACTTGAGGTCAGGAGTTCAAGACCATCGTGGCCAAGATGGTGAAACCTTGTCTCTACTAAAAATACAAAAATTAGCCGGGTGTAGTGGTGGGCACCTGTAATCCCAGCTACTCAAGAGGCTGAGGCAGGAGAATTGCTTTAACCTGGGAAGCAGGCGTTGCAATGAGCTGAGATCGTGCCATTGTACTCCAGCCTGGGTGACAAGAACAAAACTATCTTAAAAAAAAAAAAATTAAATAAATAGGCCGGGCGCGGTGGCTCAAGCCTGTAATCCCAGCACTTTGGGAGGCCGAGACAGGCGGATCACGAGGTCAGGAGATCGAGACCATCCTGGCTAACACGGTGAAACCCCGTCTCTACTAAAAAATACAAAAAACTAGCCGGGCGAGGTGGCGGGCGCCTGTAGTCCCAGCTACTCGGGAGGCTGAGGCAGGAGAATGGCATGAACCCGGGGATGGAGCTTGCAGTGAGCTGAGATCTGGCCACTACACTCCAGCCTGGGCAACAGAGCGAGACTCCGTCTCAAAAAAAAAAAAAAATAAATAAATAAATAAATAAATAAATTTCATCATAAGTTTTAGAGGGGACAGTCAAACCATAACACTAAGTATTAGCACATTAACCTAAGAATTAGCATATTAACCTAAATGTTGTTTGTGGAAGATAAAATGTGTATATTTTCAGAGTTTTAATTTCAGTTTTCAAAACAAAGCTCCAATTAAACATTTTTTTCCAATTACTAAGAAATGTTGGTTCCCAGAGCTTTGACTTGTGGTCAAAGTGGTCTTTTTCTCAAGATAATGAGACCCTTCTTTAGAGTGGGTTCAATGTCTGTCTCACTTGCCAGACTATGGTATGGGTGCTGTGTGGTGGGGCCCACATCATTATTCCTGGAGATGGAATCTAGAATGAGGTTTGGCTTGACCAGGCGCAGTGTCTCACGCCTGTAATCCCAGCACTCTGGGAGGCCAAGGCGGGTGGATGACAAGGTCAGGAGTTCAAGACCAGCCTGGCCAAGACGATGAAACTCCGTCTCTACTAAAAATACAAAAATTAGCCGGGTGTGGTGGCAGGCGCCTGTAATCCCAGCTACTCAGGAGGTTGAGGCAGAGAATTGCTTGAACCCAGGAGGCAGAGGTTGTAGTGAGCCGAGATCGTGCCACTGCACTTCAGCCTGGACGACAAAGCGAGACTGCATCCCAAACAAACAAACAAACAAAGAATGAGGTTTGGCTCGATAAATATGTATTGAATGAATGAATGGAAGATCTTAGTAAGGCCTGTGTGGCTCTGGCCCAGCTGGTCTGGGGCCCCTTAAGGGGCATCCCTGGAACTGGACAGAATTCCCCTGTCTGTGGTGATCAAATTTGCCTGGAGTTGGCCATGTACAGTGGCTCACACCTGTAATCCCAGCACTTTGGGAGGCCAAGGTAGGCAAGGCAAATCACTTAACTCAGGAGTTCAAGACCAGCCTGAGCAACATGGCAAAAACCCATCTCTACAAAAAATGCAAAAATTAGCTGGGCGTGATAGCGAGCACCTGTAGTCTGAGCAACTTGGGAGGCTGAGATGGGAGGGCTGCTTGAGCTTGGGAGGTTGAGGCTGCAGTGGGTCATGATTGTGCCACTGTACAGACAGCCTGGTGACAGAGCGGGATCCTGTCTGGAAAAAAAAAAAAACCACAATTGCCTGGAGCTAAGTGGGGCTCTCACCTGCTCCCTCTCTTCTCTCTGCTAGAGACCGGAGGCCTTGAAGGAAGGAGGCCCAACGGTCTCTTCTGGCTCTGCTTCCCTATCACCGCCCCCACTTCCCCGCATCCCTTTCCCTGGCAGAGGCTTCTTGCCATAGGGCTCTGGGCACTCACAAGACCTTCAAAAGAAAGGTTCACATTCATATTTGTCTTCTCTGTAGAAGTGCTAGAGGCTGATGGGGGGAGGGGGAGCAGCAACCCTTGGTGGTCCAGAGCTCTACAGTGTTGAACTGTTTTAAATCTTCATAAGCCCAGCAGGTAGGGATTGCTACACTCCTCCTGTTAGAAACCAGAGTCTGAGAGAGGGTGAGGAAGTACCCAAGGCGATGCTATTGGTGGCAGGGTGGCAGAGTTGGGGCAGGAGTTCTGATTTTCCATCTCATTCCTCTGTTGCTGTCTAAGCAGAGAGCCTGGCTGACAGCTACCTACACAGAGGAAGGTATTCTGGGAGAGTTTCCTCCCCTCTCTAGGCCTCTATGTTTTCTGCAAAATGGAGATAATAAGACTGAAATGCACACAGTAGGTGCCAAATAAGTACTAGCCACGTGCTTGCTAATGGGAGTCCTGCTGCACACTCACACTCTGCCCGGGCTCTGTAAGAACAGCCCGGAGCCTCCATCCAGGAGTTTTCATCGCAGAGGGGGCAGGACAGCAGCATGGGTAGGAGCTCGGGCCAGGAGAATCCCTACTCTAGGTATGACTGTGTGATCTTGGGCAAGTGACTTCATTCCCTGATTGTGTTTCGTCATCTGAACAAGGAGGCTATTGAAATGCGGGTGTCTACCTAGTGAGACAGCGGCTGCAGGAATCACCTGGCTACAGTAAACGCCCTTGCATCCTATTGAGTGAGTCAAGGATAAGCCTGGTCCCTGGCAGGATGCAGGATTCTATCCTGAGATACACCCCCTCTGCTTTCCCCTATTCCAGCCCACCAGGGCCTCTCCTCCAGGCAGGAAACATGATCTCCTTTTGACCTATGAGAAAACAGACAGGAAGTTCAAGGCCACACAGATGTGAGTGTTAAGAACCCTGGGGGGAAAGTGTCTGAAACGCAAGGCTTTGTGTGTGTGTGTGTGTGTGTGTGTGTGTGTGTGTGTGTCTCTGTGTGTGTGTCGGGCTGTGTTGGGGGGTTGGTCAACCAGGTGATTTAAATGTGGGTATAGAACAATAGGTAGTGGTGGGGCCCTCAAGAACCTAGATTCCTTAAAGATATTTTTCTTCCTCTCTCTCTTCTCTCTCTCTCCCTTCCTTCCCCCTCCCCCTCCCCTTCCCTTCCTTTCTCCCCTCTCTTTCTTTCTCTCTCTCTATTTTCTTTATTTTCTCTCTCTCTCTTTCTTATTTTTTTTTTTTTTTTGAGACGGCGTCTCACTCTGTCTCCCAGGCTGGAGTGCAGTAGCACTATCGTGGCTTATTGCAGCCTCGACCTCCCTGGCTCAAGCGATTCTCCCACCTCAGCCTTCCAAGTAGCTGGGACTACAAACATGCACCACTGTACCTGGCTAATTAAAATTTATTTATTTATTTATTTATTTATTTTTTTTTGAGACGGAGTCTTGCTCTGTGCCCCAGGCCGGAGTGCAGTGGCGCGATCTCGGCTCACTGCAAGCTCCGCCCCCCCGGGTTCACGCCATTCTCCTGCCTCAGCCTCCCAAGTAGCTGGGACTACAGGCGCCCACCACCTCGCCCGGCTAATTTTCTTGTATTTTTAGTAGAGACGGGGTTTCACCGTGTTAGCCAGGATGGTCTCGATCTCCTGACCTCGTGGTCCGCCCGTCTCGGCCTCCCAAAGTGCTGGGATTACAGGCTTGAGCCACCGCGCCCGGCAAAATTTAAAAAAAAAAAACAAAACTTTTTTTTTTTTGGTAGAGATGAGGTCTCACTGTGTTGCCCAGGCTAGCCTCAAACTCTGGGCTCAAGTGATCCTCTGGCCTTGGCCTCCCAAAGTGCTGGAATTACAGGCATGAGCCACTGTACCTGGCAACATATGTCAACTTCAAATTTTTCACTTTTTGCTCTGCTTTCCAATCAAAGCAAACCCAGGAGCCTGAGTTCAGCCTTTGAGCTGCAAGTCTGAGACCCTGCACCAACACTGACTTTATTGGGCCTTTGCATTGCACAGCGTGCACACCCCTGCTCACCCTCCTACCTGTGTGCAAATGAGGATGACAAGCAGGGTCAGCAGCAGAAGTCTCTTGGGGCTAGCTCTGCTGACAGTGATCACTGATCAGTTCCTAGTTCTCCTCTGAGAAGCCTGAGCCCTCTCAGCCAGCATCATGCAGAGCAGTCTCAGGATGGTTAGGCCTATGGCTGTCCTCCTCTGGAAGGGCCCTCGTTTGTTCAGAAGCCTCCCCTGGTTAAAGCAGGCAGAGGAAAATCACTCTTGAAAGCTCAACTCACCAATCACCTCCTCCAGGAAGCCCTCCCCGAATTCCTTGACAGGACTAGGTCATTACTCTGCAGGCCTGAGCACCACAGCACTCTTCACGGGTAACATTCACATTGCAACCCAGGGTCTAACCCAGTGTCTGACCCACAGTGGGCTCTCCATGCATGAAATGGGTGACTAAACTCACCTGCTGTGTGACTTTGGATCAGTGACTTCACCTCTCTGAGCCTTGATTTTCCTATCTGTAAAATGAGTTGTGGCGAGGCAGCATTCAGAGGGTCCCTGCAGATGTGATTAAATCAATTAAGGTTCTTCTTGAGATGGAGGGATGAGCCTGGATTATCCAGGTGGCCCAGAATGGAATCACAAGGGTCCTCATGAGCAGAGGCAGGAAGGTCAAGGGAGGAAGTAGGAGCCGGGACAATGGAAGCAATTGTTTTCTTGCATGTTCTAGCTTCTGGAGGTCACCAAGTGGTCACAAGCAGAGAAACACAGGCGACCTCCAGAAACTGGAAAAGGCAAGGAACAGATTCTCTCCGGGAGACGCCAGGAGAGCAGATCCGGCCCACACCTTGGCTTTAGCCCAGTGAAACTGATTTTGGAGTTCTGACCTCCAGAACTGTAAAGAGTAAGTCTGTCCAGCCTGGTCAACATGGCGAAACCCACTCTCCACAAAAAATACAAAAATGAGCTAGGCACGGTGGTGTGTGCCTGTGATCCCAGCTACTCGGAAGGCTGAGGCACGAGAATCAGTTGAACCCGAGAGGCAGAGGTTGCAGTGAGCCGAGATTGTGCCACTGCACTCCAGCCTGGGCGACAGAGCGAGACTCTGTCTTAAAAAATAATAAATCAATAAATAAATAAATTTGTGTTATTTTAAGCCACTTGTGGAATTTGTTACAACATCCCTAGGCACCTGGCACACAGTAGGTACTCAAAAGTGGCAGTTCTGGCCAGGTGTGGTGGCTCACACTTGTAATTCCAGCACTTTGGGAGGCCAAGGCAGGAGGATCACTGCCCAGAATTCAAGACCAGCCTGGGCAACATAGCAAGATGCCATCTCTATAAAAATTAAATTGGCCAGGCATAGTGGTGTATGCCTGTGGTCCCAGCTACTTAGGGGGCTGAGGTGGGAGAACAGCTTGAGTCCAGGAGTTCGAGGCTGCAGTCAGCTATGATCACATCCCTGCACTCCAGCCTGGGCAACAGAGTCAGACCCTGTCTCACACACACGTACTCACACACACACACACACACACACACACACACAGAGGCAGTTGTTAGTACCTTGACCCCACACCCTCTTCCATCTGCCTGCACATTCCTTCCTCCTCTCACTCTCTGGGACACCCATCCCCTTTGCCACCCAGGGCTCCCCTCCTGCCCATCCTCTGAGGTCTGGCTCAATCGCCACCTCCTCCAACGCTTCGCTGAACTGACATCCAGGAATGCTAATCCCTTGAACAAATGTGTTTCCTTGAGTGGTGCCTGAACTATGGCTCCCAAAGGGGCCAGGCTTGTGATCCTCTTTGTACCCCCAGCCCTGCGTACAGGGTCCAGTGGCCCCAGTCATGTAAACTTGATACCAAGGAATTTTCAAAACAAAAGTACCTAATTCCAAGGCCAGGAAATGGACTCTCCTGGACTTCGGGTTCCAGCTGCTTTCCCGCCCTCTCCAGGTAGAGAAGCTGGCCTTGGGGACCCCTGTGTGGGAACCAGAAATCCCCCAGCAAGGCCTCCTTGTCTTGCCTCCCACTGGGGTCCCTAGAACCAGCCTTCCCTTAGGCTCCACTTAGGAGCAGGTTAAAGTAAGGCAGGGAGGGCAGGAGACCAGCTCGGGGTGGGGACAGGGGGCCCTGGATGGATGACAGGGACTGTTCCCATTAATCTGGCGTCTTAAAGCAGTAACAGCACTTACTGCATGCCAGGCTGAGAGCTAAATGCTTTCCACACGTACCTCATTCAATCCTCTCAACAGACCCATGAGCTAGGTACTATTATCCCCATTCTACAGATGAGGAAACTGAGGCTCAGCAAGTTAAGTAGTTTGCTCAAAGCCACCCAGCTGGGCACAGAGGAGCCATGTTTAGAAACCAGATTTGCAGGTGCAGTGGCTCATGCCTGAAATCTCAGCACTTTGCAAGGCCGAGGCGGGCAGATCACCTGAGGTCAGGAGTTCAAGACCAGCCTGACCAACATGGAGAAATCCTGTCTCTACCAAAAATACAAAATTAGCCGGGTGTGGCAGTGCATGCCTATACTCCCAGCTACTCGAGAGACTGAGGTAGGAGAACTGCTTGAACCTGGGAGGAGGAGGTTGTGGTGAGCCAAGATCGCACCGTTGCACTCCAGCCTGGGCAACAGGGGCAAAACTCCGTGTCAAAAAAAAAAAAAGAAAAGAAAAGAAAAGAAAGAAAGAAAAAGAAAAAAGAAACCAGATGTGTCTTCCCCAGAAACTGTGCTTAAAACAAGCTTAAAACGACACAATTCGCACTGGGATCCAGCTCTGTCTTGCTCTTGATATTCACCCTGGGAGACGGGTAGCCAAACCCAGTGGGAAGGACTGTGGGGACCGGTGTTGATTCTGTGCTGCAGCTTGAGAACCTGGAGAGGGGACTTCACCACTCTGCACCTGTTTCCTCATCCACAAAATGTGATGAGCTGACCTCACAGAGGGGGCACCGGGATCTAATGAGACCATGCACAGAAGGGGCACAGCAAGCCTGGAACAGAGTGAGGCCCTCTACCTATCACAATACCTTATTTTGCAGATGCGGGACTCACTTGTCCCACTGCATGACTCACTTGTCCCAGGTCACCCACAAGCTCTGATGCCTTGACCAGCTCCCCTCTGCCCAACCAAAGGACAAACAAGGGAGGCTTCGATGGGGCTGTTAATAGGGTCATGTCCCACAGACCCTAGAGGCTGGGTGGGGCTGGGAGCCTTCCCAAGCAGGTGGCAGTGAGCTCCCACCTGAGCTATGGCAAGTAGAGACCTAGGCATGAAACTGCTCAGAGGTCTATAACTTAAGTTTCACTCATTCATTCAACGTGCCTCTGTTTAAAGTCTGCCAGTGGCTACCTTCCTTGCACCTCACTGGGCCCTCTGCAGCCCTGCAGGCTCTGGCCCTCCTGTTATGGCTGTGACTTCAGTGTGCCCATTACTTGTTCCCTTGCTCACGGCCTCCTCACAATTCCACTTACTCACCAAGTTCTCTCCTGCCTCAGGACCTTTGCACTTGATGTTCTCTCTGCCAAGGATGCTCTTCCCAGCAGGACAGGCTCCTGTAGTCCCAGCTACTCAGAAGGCTGAGGTGGCAGGACTGTTTGAGGCCAGGAATTCAAGTTCGCTCTCGGCAACACAGCAAGACCCTGCCTCTAAAAGAAAAAAAATGCTCTTCCCAGACTTTACCCATGGCGGTTCCTCCTGTTATTTAGATCTTTGCACAGACAGGCCTCCTTCTCTCACCACCAGTCAAGGAGCCCTAGCCGTCACTTCACCTGCTAATTTTCTTCCTAGCACTTACTGCTCTAAAATTATCTTCGTCATGTATCTAAGCATTTGTTTGCTGTCTGTCTCTTCCCACCAGGATGCCAGCTCCATGACAGCAGGGACCGCATTGTCTCTGCTCATTCCTCAAGACTCAGCAAGGTGCCAGGTGCCCAGTAAATGAAGTTTACATGAAACCAATAGAGTTTTGAAATCGAAAATGTTTCTCAAACTGTAAAGAAGTGGGCACAGGTGAGGGCTAAAGGAGTGAGGGTGGGGCCTGGCCTGACGCTGGAAGCTCCAGAACGCAGGGCGCTAGAGTCCTCCCGGGCCTCACCGGGATCCCACCGCAGAGGGCCCCTCCCGCAGGCCGGCGGGAGGGCGGGCGGGGGGCGCGCAGTGGGGCGCGCGGACCGCCAGGGGGTGCTGTCGGGGCGCGCACGGCCCACCTGGCGCCCGGGGCCGCGAGCGAGCGCAGCCAGGCCGCCCGGGAACTTTTTTCCTCGCGCTCTCGCTCTCCTTCTCCCCCCGCGCGTCGCCCGCCCGCCCGTCCGCTCTTCCTGTGCGGAGGGGATCGCATTTCCCCGCGGCACCCGCGGACACCAGGCAGGCCCGGCCGGGTGCGCGGCCAGGGCCCGGTCCCCGTGCCGCCCGCTCCCCGCGCCCCCGGGCGCCGCCCCCGCCCGCGGCTGGGCTCCGAGAGACTAGTGGGAGAGCGAGTGCGGCGAAGGCGAGAGGCGAGCCGAGCAGGCCGCCCAGCCCGCGGCCCGAGCGCCGGCGCGAGGAGGGGGCGCCGCGGCCCACCCTCCTTCCTGCCTGGCCGCGGGCCGGCGGGGCCGCCGCGCCCCGACCCCCATGGCCACCCAGGCCTCCGGGCCGCGAAGTCGCAGCGCCAGACCCAGGGCCCCCGAGTGAGCGCGGGCGCCGAGGTGAGCAGCGAGCGCCGGGGCGCGGGGGGCTCAGTGGACGCTGCCCCGGGGCGGGGGCGGCGCGAGGCGTCGGGATCCTGGGCCGGGTGAGGAGCCGAGGCAGGTTCGGGGACCGAGAGCGCGCGCTGGGTGGAGATGTGGGGTCCGCGGGGTCCTTGCTTTGTGTGGTGTGGGGGGTGCGCGAGGTCACCGGATGGACGTCTGGGGAGCTGCAGGGTGGGGGCGCCCTGCGCCGCGGCTGAGGGTCTTCTGGGGAATGTGCGGCCGGCTGAGGTCGGGTTGGGGCATGGCGCGAGGGGCGAGTGTGGCAAAGGCTCTGCGTGCGCCGAGGCGCGGAGTGTTTGCGGAGCGTGGGGTGGCGACGTGGGGAACATTCGCGCGGCGCCGGGGGCGGAGGGGAGCTTTGTGAGTGCGTCCGAGGTGGGGGGCGGGGAGCTGACTTCCCCATGCGTGACCCGGGCCCGGCGTGGCCGTCGCGTAGGAGTCAGGGCCCGCAGGGGCGGCGAAGGCCGTGTATGGCGAGATGGGGTGCGCGGGCTCTCTGCGGTGTCCCCACCCGGGCAGCGGCGCCGGGGCCTGTGCGCAGGCCCCGAGGCCGGGCAGGAAGCGGCCCCCGCGACTTGGGGAGCTCTGTAGCGGCCCGGGACGCACGGGCCCTTCGGGGATGACGTCACGGGCGGGGGCCCCGGACACGCGAGCCTGGCACCCCACAGACAGCGGCGCAGCCCGCCGCCCCGCCGCTCTTTTCGAGGTCGGCCCCCCCTCTCCCGCGCCTTGAAGGCAGGGAACCCGGGAGGAGGACATGGGGGCCGAGTGCGGCGGGGACAGGGGGTGGCAGGACGCGAGGGTGACATTTGGAGCCTGGTCGCTCCAGGGGCCTCCGTGGTGGGGCAGAAGGGAAGCGAAACACCAGCCAGGCCCTAGGCCGTCGCGGCCACAGCTTCCTGGGGCGCCCGTTTTCCCGGCGAGCAGTGTTCCTTCTTGGGACTCTTGGTCGTTATCCAGTCCACGCAGGGGCCGGAGTGCGGGCTGCAGCGGTGCCCTCCAGCGCGGAGCCCGGGCTGGCGGGGGCGCGGCGGGCCTTGGGCTCTGAATGGATGGGAGCGAGTGTAACAATGCGCCGGTGGGGGCTGGGGGAGGGGAGGCCGCGCGCCTGAATGGCGGAGCCGGCCGGGCGCTGCTCCGCGCGCCGCACTCTCTCCCGGGCCGCCTGCCTCGCGGTTTCGGCGGGCCCGGATTCAGGGACCCACTCGGGACCTGCACGGTTCCTCCCACCAATATTGCCCCCCCGCCTCCCCTTTATGTCTTTTCCAACGCAGTAGTGTGTTGAGAATTCAAGGGCATTACATCTGGTTGCAATCCAGTTTCATGCCGCTGCCGGGCTGTTAAGACCTCGCGCTGACGTCAGAGCAGGGGAATTACTTCTTTTTATTTTATCTTTTTTTAGTTGTCTGCTGCCCTGGGAGGAGAGGCGGGGGTGGGTTAGGCGAGCTCTGATGTGGAGGCGCCAGCGTGATGGGAGCCCCGAGCTGGGGGCTCTGCTTCTCTTCCTGCCACTGCCCCCCCTCCGTTCTCCATACAAACCTCGTTCTGCTCAGGGTCAGGCCCACCTCAGCTGGGGGGCAGCCCTCACTGCAGACTGAGTGGTGGCCCCTCCCTGCTGACCACACAGCTGGGTTTTCAGAGGCTTCCCTGGGACGTGGCCCTCGGGATCTGGAAGCTGGAAAGGAATCTTCTAGTTTCCCACCCCTCCCCCTCTTGACAGGCAAGCCGGTAGGAGCAAGGAGAAGTGGCCTTTTGCGTGACACAGAAGTGGACACAGTCATTCTGATCTCAGGGCAGGCTCAGCCCTATAACTCTGGCAAAAGCTCTCACAAGCAAAAGACTTGGAGAGGAGGAGAATGTATCAAGGCGAGATCCAGGCCCTAGAAGCCAACTGTGGAGTGGGCAAAATAGGATCTTTCCACCAACCGAGCATCCCTCTGGCTTCTATGGAGATAAAGGGAACTCAGGGGTACTGGAGCTGCCTTTCTCTTCCACTAGACTGTGGGACTCTTGTAGGCAGGGACCCTGTCTTACTCTGTTTATTTTATTTTTGAGGCAGGGTCTTGCTGTGTGGCCCAGGCTGGAGTGCCTTGGCACAAACACAGCTCACTTCAGCCTCAACCTCCGGGGCTCAAGCGATCCTCCAGCCTCAGTCTCCTGAGTAGCTGGGATCATAGGCCCCCAATACCACACCTAGCTAATTTTTAATTTTTTGTTTTTTCCTAGAGACAGGGGTCTTGCCATGGCTGGTCTTGAAGTCCTGGGCTCAAGCTATCCTCCCTCTTTGGCCTCCCAAAGTGCTGGGATTACAGGAGTGAGTCACTGCACCCAACCTTACTCCTCTTTAGACTCCCAAGCTTAGACCAATGGCTTTCAAACTCTTGCCCGTGACATATAGTAAGAAATACATTGTAGGTAACTACACAGGTCACACTGTATATAGCTGAAACAAAAGTTTACTGAAATAACTCCCTTACTGTCTGCTGGTCTGTGATACTTTTTGTTCTAGTGTATTTGATTTTTTTTAAATTACTCATTGCTACCCACGAAATTAATTTTGCAATCCACTGATGGGTCATACCCAGAATTTGAAAGAAACAGGCCTAGGAAATGAATTTGCCATGTATTCATGCAACAAATGTTCATTGCAACCCTAATAATTCCTGCCATTTTAAACTACTCAAGTAACACTTGGATACTTGGGTGAAAAATGCAAATAAGCCAGAAATATATGTAGTAAAAGTAAAAGTTCCCTTGACATCCTCCCTGCAGGTAACCCCAGTTAATAGTTTGAACGGGTCCTTCCAGCCTTTTTGTTACATATATATGTGTGTATATGTGTATCACACATGTGTGTGTGTATATGTGCATCACACATATGTGTGTATATGTGTGTCACACATATGTGTGTATATGTGTGTCACACATGTGTGTGTATGTGTGTGTCACACTGTGTGTGTATGTGTGTGTCACATATATATGTGTGTATATGTGTGTGTCACATATACCAATCCATGCATAGTTTTCTTTTTCCCCAAGTGAGGACACACTGACTATGGGCTCTTACTCGGCAGCTTCCTTTTTCCTCTCTGTTTGTCTTGGAGAGGCTGGTTGTGTGGCGAAGTCCTTCAGGGCAAGTTCTGGGTTGACTCCTGGCTCCACCACATACTGAGCAGGCCGTTTACCTCTCTGTGCCTCAGTGTCCCCATCTTTACAATCAGAGTAACAGTACAGACCTCATGGGACTGAAGTGAAGATGCAGTGAGTTAATCCATATGAAGTTTAGAGCAGTGCTTATGCCAGTAAATGCTGATTGCTGCTGTCATTATTGTATTATTATTGCTATTCTATCTCTATGGCAGCCCATGTTTGAAATGCATTGCTTTGAACAGCTGCCTGTGGCCATGGCATGGGTGTCTTTTTCCTCCCCTATCCAATGTGTGGCTCCACAGGGAGGGAGGAGGTGCAACAGCAATGGTGTGCACAGAGCAGCGTCTCTGTGGGAGAGGCACCTGGGTGCTGGGCCCAAGGGAACAGGGATTTTCCAAGGACCTACTATTTCCAAAGTTATGTGCTTAATGTCGGGGTCCAAGCAGGAAGCATCCCTGCACTTGACCACAAGAAAGTCACAGCCCAGTGGGTAATTGGGACCCAGCTCATAGCCAAGGCCTTGACCAGAGCTGGGGGCTTCCCGGAGGAGGGGCCTTTAAGCAGGTGCTTTAGGCACAGCCAGGTAAGAATGAGAGGGGCACTCCTGGCAGAGGGAACGCAGTGAGCAGAGCAAGTCTTTGGAGGCTGGAAGGGATGTGGCCTGTGTGCTGTGGCCAAGAGGGGAGGACTTGGCTCAGAAAGAATGGTGGCGGAAGAGGGATGGGCTGTTGCTGGGACCTCCTCACTGGCCTCCCTGCCTCCATCCTGTCCCCTCCCAGGTGCTGGCCAGCAGCACTGTCAGTGATCATTCTAAACCCAGCAGATAACCTCCAGTGGCTCCTGCTGCCTTCTGAATAAAGGTCCCATCTGTAGTTCTTCCCACGCTGCCCAGGGCCATTTCTCGTGTCCTCTGCCTGCCCTGTGCTCATTCAGTCCTGTCCCCTCCAGCCATAGCCGGCACCTCCTTGTTAAGATGTAGCCATGTGCATCCCTGCCTCTGTGCATTGGGCTGGGCTGTTCCTTCCACCTGGGATGCCCTTCACCTTCCTCCCTGCTGCCCCAGACCAAAACAGACGTCCTGTCTCCTCCTCCTCTGACCTCCGAGGCAGTATGAGTCATCTCCCTTTGTCTATACTCGTGGCGTAGCGTTTATCACGGAATTATCGGCAGTTCTGCCAGTGTCTGTCCTCCCCATGAGGCTGGAGCATCGAGGCCTGAAAGCACGTCTCCTTGCTCTCTCCGGCCCAGCGCCAAGGGCGAGGCCTAGAACACAGGACGCTCAGAAATGCTTCCTGGCAGGAGGGCCAGGTGAGGTAGAGAGGGTGAGAGCCCCGACATTGTCTTCGGTGGGCCCCTTTGATCTTTAGCAAGGGCATGCTCAGGTCTGTGTGGATCTTGTGCTGTCAGACTTTAGATGAGTGGGGTGAGGGGCTTGGTGGGGTGGGGGGGCGGGGGGGGTGGCGGGCAGCTTCCCCAGGCTGCTTCCTGAGGGGGCTGGGAGAAACTGGCTCGTCCTGTTCCCCAGTGATTGAGGCAGAGCTGTGCCCTGTTCCTGGTGGGTCACTGGGGATCTGAGATTGGAATGTGACACCAGGGAGGGGGAGGCAGGGGGGGAGGCAGGGCTGGAGGCTGCCTGCAGGCTGGGGCTTGGCTGGCAAAGGACAGATTTTGCTCCACTGGTTCTTGAACCCATGTGATGTGTGTGTGTGTGTGTGTGTGTGTGTGTGTGTGTGTGGACAGAGCCGGGGAAGGGAGAGATGGGGAAGAGAAAAACATGAGGGCAGAGAGGTGGAGTGGGGGTGGGGGACCTGGGGAGTGGTGAGCAGGGACAGGGAGAGATGGAACTGGGGGGATGACAAGGAGTGAGGGGGAAGTTCCCGCTGCTGCTGTTGCTGGAGAGTATGAAGAGTGTGCTTAGGGCCAGGAAGGAAAGCAGCCAGGCGCATCAGCTCCCACCATCGTCAGCCATGCCTTCCTTGTCTGTCCAGCAGACAACTCCAAGTGTTCTCTTGCTCGGCTCCATGCTGGCACAGCCCCAGACAGGAGCAAGCTTGTGGTCCAGGCTTTGAGGCCCTTGAAGTCTAGGGGCCAGATGGACGATGAGCATCCGGTTTTGTTTTGTTTTGTTTTGTTTTGTTTTTTGAGATGGAGTCTTGCTGTGTTGTCCAGGCTGGAGTGCAGTGGCACAATCTCAGCTTACTGCAGACTCCGCCTCCCAGGTTCAAGCAATTCTCTGGCTTAGCCTCCCGAGTAGCTGAGATTACAGGCACCCGCCACCACGCCCAGCTAATTGAGCATCCACTTTCTGCACAAAGTGATCAGGCTTGGGAAGAGAAGGTGCCCAGGATGCTGTGCAGAGGCAGGAGGGAAGGGTGGAGCAGGCGAGCATGGGGTTGGGGGCAGGGAAGCCATTAGGCACTATGGTGGGGAGCCAGGACTGCTGGGGAATCTTCCTTTCCTCTCTGGCCTCAGTCTCATGTATAAATGGGGGGAGGGTGGACTGCTCTTGGACTGATGGTCTGTGGACCCAAGTCACCCACTCCTTGGGTGTGAGAAACCAGGGACCCCGTGGAGACAGCTGATAGAACAGGGGCAGCGGGCATGCTCAGAGCGTCTACAGGCCCATGGTCAGGGGGCTTAAGGGAGAACATGCAGAATCCAGTGGAGCTTGGGTTCACCTCCTAGAGCTCCCTTCTTGGAGACTGTGCTCATCTGGAAGGAGAGATAGGGTCGGGGTAGGGGAAAGCACTGGATTCAGAATCAGGAAAAGCGTTTGAGTTTTAACTGAAGCATCCCTTGGGCAAGTCACTTTCTCTCTGTGAGGGTCAGTTTCCTCTTCTGTCAAAAATGTGAACGGGCTTTGTTGTAAGCATTAAAGGTGAGCTGCGGCACCGTGGCTCACACTTGTAATCCCAGCCCTTCGGGAGGCCAAGGCAGGCAGATCACTTGAGGTCAGGAGTTTGAGACTAGCCTGGCCAACATGGCAAAACCCCATCTCTACTAAAAACACAAAAATTAGCCAGGTGTGGTGGCCCATGCCTGTAATTCCAGCTACTTGGGAGGCTGAGGCACGAGAATCACTTGAACCCAGGAGGCGGAGGTTGCAGTGAGCCAAGATAGCACCACTGCACTCCAGCCTGGGTGAAGGACACTCTGTCTCAAAAAAAAAAAAAAAAAAAAAAAAGAGTGTTGCTGTGTTTTGTGATCTGGAAAGCAAGGAGGTCCTATAGCTTGGGGCCATAAACACAGGCTTTGGGGTCACACCAGCCTGGGTTCAAATCCAGGTACCAGCTGCTCACTGTCAGGCTCCATTTCCTTCTCCTTTAAAATGGGGGTAATAGGCAGGGCGTGGTGGCTCATGTCTATAATCCCGGCAGTTTGGGAGGCGGAGGTGGGTGGATCATTTGAGGTCAGGAGTTCCAGACCAGCCTGGCCAACCTGGTAAAACCCATCTCTACTAAAAATACAAAAACTAGTTGGGCGTAGTGTCACCTGCCTGTAATCCCAGCTACTTGGGAGGCTGAGGCAGGAGGATGACTTGAACACGGGGGGCGGAAATTGCAGTGAGCCAAGATCGTGCTACTGCACTCCAGCCTGTGTGACAGGGCAAGATTCAGTCTCAAAAAAAAAATAATAATAATAAATTAAATGGGGATAATAACAAGCCCCTCCTGGTTGCTGGTGCACAGTTCCTTAGCTGGGCCATCACTGCTGGGCTGTTAGGCAGTTGTTTTTTGTTTTTTTTTGTTTTTGTTTTTGTTTTTTTTGAGACAGAGTCTCGCTCTGCCGCCCAGGCTGGAGTGCAGTGGCCGGATCTCAGCTCACTGCAAGCTCCGCCTCCCGGGTTCACGCCATTCTCCTGCCTCAGCCTCCCAAGTAGTTGGGACTACAGGCGCCCGCCACCGCGCCCGGCTAGTTTTTTGTATTTTTTAGTAGAGACGGGGTTTCACCGTGTTAGCCAGGATGGTCTCGATCTCCTGACCTCGTGATCCACCTGTCTCGGCCTCCCAAAATGCTGGGATTACAGGCTTGAGCCACCGCGCCCGGCCTGTTTGTTTGTTTTTTGAGATGGAATCTCGCTCTGTCGCCCAGGCTGGAGTTCAGTGGTGTGATCTCAGCTCACTGCAACCTCCGCCTCCCGGGTTCAAGTGATCGATTCTCCTGCCTCAGCCTCACAAGCAGCTGGGACTACAGGCATCTGCCACCATGCCCGGTTAATTTTTGTATTTTTAGTAGAGATGGGGTTTCATCATGTTGGCCAGGCTGGTCTCAAACTCCTGACCTCATGATCTGCCTGCCTCAGCCTCCCAAAGTGCTAGAATTACAGGTGTGAGCCACCACACCCTGCCTTGGGCAGTTATTTTTATTGCTAAAGTGCTTTGTATGTAGAAGAGATCGCTATTGTTGTTGTTGTTATTATTATTATTATTATTTTGAGCTGGAGTCTCGCTCTGTTGCCCAGACTGGAGTGCAGTGGCTCAACCTCGGCTCACTTCAACCTCTGCTTCCTGGGTTCAAGCAAGTCTCCTGCCTCAACCTCCCTAGTAGCTGGGATTACGGGCACGCACCACCATGCCTGGCTAATTTTTTTTTATTTTTAGTAGAGACGGGGTTTCACCATGTTGGCCAGGCTGGTCTCGAACTCCTGACCTCAGGTGATCCACCCGCCACGGCCTCCCAGAGTGCTGGGATTACAGGCGTGAGCCACCACGTCCGGCCAATTACTATTCTTTTTCCATTCATGCCAGGTCACATCTAAAGGTCACAATGTTATTACCTGTAATAACATTGGCCAAAATGAGGAGTTTGGTGCTTGTTTCTTTTCTAGCCAGGTCAAGGCAGATGGATTGAGTGGGTCTTTTTACACATGGGGCAGGTGAGAATTACTAGTTTTCTGGCAAGAGTTTCTGTATGTAAGGGGACTTCGCTCCAATGGTGTAGGTGGACCCCAGGAAAGCATCCAGCAACTTGTGACTTCAGTGGCAGTATAACCACAAACTCTCATTCATTCATTCAGTCATTCATTCATTTATAAATCATGTGTGGAGCACCAGGATACTGAGAAAACAGCCATGAATGAGATGCAGCTCTAATGCAGCATAGTGGATATGCATACGTATTTTGGACTTTGCCTGGGTTCAGATCCAGGGTCTACCACTTGTGAAGTTAGCCAAGTTATTTATCTCCTTTACTTGGCTCCATCATCTGTAAAATGTTGGAATTGATAGAATCTACCTCATAGGGTGGTTGTTTGTTCAAGTCCAGCGACAGGTACATAGAAAGTGCCAGAGCATGGTCCTTCCTCCATTGTTGCTTTTATTCCTGCCCTGAACGATCTCATGGATCAGCTTGGTGCTGGAGGAGGTCACCCTGGCCAGGCTTCTCCGTGAGGGTTGGCATCCAGAAAGGGGTGCCAAAGCTCCCCAACTCCTTGAATCAGACCCTTCTATAGCAATCTAGAGCTGCTTCTCTGCTTGGCTGCTGGGGCCTGATGCTGGGGAGGTCCTGTGAGGCCTTAGTCACCTGGGAAAGTCTGCCTCTTGTCTGGCACCAGGTGTGCTTGATTTTAGAAGGAATTTCAGTCCAGGCCAGGCGCCGTGGCTCACTCCTGTAATCCCAGCACTTTGGGAGGCCGAAGCGGGTGGATCACCTGAGCCCAGGAGTTCGAGACCAGCCTGGCCAAACATGGCAAAACCCTGTCTCTATTAAAAATACAAAAAGATAGCCGGGTGTGGTGGTGGGTGCCTGTAATCCCAGCTACTCAGGAGGCTGAGGCAGCAGAATTGCCTGAACCTGGGAGGCAGAGGTGGCAGTGAGCCAAGGTGATCGTACCACTGTACTCCAGCCTGGGCGACAGAGTGAGACCTTGTCTCCAAAAAAAAAGAAAAAAAAAGGAATTTCAGTTTCAAGTATGAAAGCAAAAGGTGTTTCCTAATTGAGTAGTCCTCACCAGCCGGAGGCAGCAGGACTGCCTGCCTCTGTGTGGACCTTAGGCAGGTCCCTCAAGCTCCCTGAGCCCATTTCCTCCTTCATCAAAAGGCGAAAGTAACAGTACCTATTTCATAGTTTTGTTGTTAAGAGGATCAAATGAGATAGGGCCTCTAAAGCACTTAGCCAGTCCTGGGCACAGAATAGTGTGCTTAGTAAATATTGTGCCTATTAGTGATAATCAGAATTCTCAGACAATGTAAAGTAAAAACCACCTGAAAGATTTCTTAGGAGCTACAGCTTCATAGAGATGTGAAGTTGTAAACCTCCCACCAGCCCAAGTGGACAAAGAATTGTTACAGCAGCTGGAGAGACGGGAGGCCCAGAGAAGCTTAACTCCTGTAGCAAAGTCGCCCAGCATTCTGGCTTGGGGTGGGAGGGGCTGGGGAACCAGAGCTGGCTTTCAGTCTGCTGCTCTCTGGTGCTTTGATAGTGATTCTTTCAGCAAACAGCTATGGGCAAACAGCATTGATACACAGCGGAGGTCACATGGGCCTGTCTTCTGGAAGCTTCTGTTCTGATAGGGAAAATAAAATTTCTACATGATTATGATAAGAGGTAAAATAAAATCACATGTTCTATTAGAAGGGTAAAGTCGTGTATTCATTCATTCAAGGGGGCTCTGTGCCAGGCTGTGGAGCAGTGGGTCTCATTCGGAGGTGATCTTGTGTCTCAGGGGACACTGAGCCATGTCAGGAGGCATTTTTGGTCGTTTCAGCTAGGGAGGTGCTGCTGGCATCTAGTGGGTAAAGGCCAGGGATGTTGCTAAACATCCTACTGCACATGGCAGCCCCTGGAACCACACCATCAGCTGGCCCCTGATGTCTGTGTGCTGAGGGGTTGAGATGAGATCCCTGCCTTGAGAAGCAGCAGTGGCCAAGCAGATGGAGCCCCTGTCCGTTTGAGGCATATAGCATGGTAGGTGAGCAGACATTACAGAAATGATTGCCTAGAGATGGATTTATTTGTAATGTGAGCTATGAAGGAAAAGGTAGCAGGAAGAAAGAGGGATGTGGGCCTTTCCACTCCTTCAAGGGAAGGCCTTTGGGGAGGTATTTCCAGCCGAGGGCACAGCCCAGGCAAAGGCTCAGAGGCAGAAAATGCAAGGGTGTGTTGTGGGTGGGGAGGCTACCAGGTACCTGGTGTGTGCCTGGAGAGAAGTCAGAAAAAGAGCTGGCCTCGGGGGACCCAGGAAGTGGCTTCCAGAGGTGGGGAGAAGGCAAAGGAGAGGACTAAACCCTTTAGTCTGGTTTGAGGGAACTCCAACCCTCAGCATGTTGTTCTCTGGGGGATCAAGCAGGGCCAGGTGGGCGGTGGGAGCACCCTAGCCCCAGGTGCTACCCTCCAGCCGGGGGCCCAGCCTTTTCCTTTTCTCTTGTTTGCAGCCTTCTGATAGGTGGGAAAGAGAAGCAGGAAAAAAGAGAGAGAGCAGAGGAAAAACAATATTTTCATTTCAAACACAGATAGGGGTGGGGGAGGCGGGAAGGAATCTGGTTTATGTTACCTTTGAGACAAGCACAGAAAATCCCCACCGTGGCCCAAAATAGCACTAAAACAGACGTTTTGCCAAATCAGACTTAATTGAGTGGCTCTCTTCTTGACTCCAGCGGGATGTGGACGGAGCTGGCTTTGTTCCCTTGGGGTGACACTGTCCTCTGGGGCCACTGCCCTGGCTAATTAAACTGAGAGGACCTGGTCTCCCAGGCAGGACAGGAGCCTGGGGAGCTGAACTTGACAGCCCTTGGCCTCTGCCTGAGAGGGCCAGAAATGGTTACAGGGGTTGGGAAGGTGGGGGGTTCCTGACAGGAGGGCCAATTGAGTGAAGGCATTGGTGGGAGAGGCCTGGTTCCTGTAATACGTGAATATCTGTCTCTTTGGATGCTGAAAGGGATCAGGAGAAAAGCCAGCATTGAGTGCCTACTGTTGTGCCAGGCATTGGGTGGTCCTCGCTAAGTCTTATCAACTGCCCTATATTCATTATCAAGGAAACTGAAGCACAGAGAGGTTAAGTGATCTGCCTGAAGTCACAAAGCAACCAAGTGGCAGAGCTAGGATTAGAAATCATATCCGCAGGCTCCAAAGCCAGGCCCTGCCTGCTGCTTACCCCCTTCCCCATGTTAGTCACTCATCCATTCGGGAGCTAATTCCTGGCTATGAAATAATACTGTGACCTTGTGGGAAGTGAAGGCTTGTAGTCAGACAGCCATGAGCTTGGCTTCTGACCAGAGCAGTTTGTCTTTTCATGGCTTTCTCCCTCAGAGCCTTCTCTTTCCTCATCTATCAAGTGGGCATAATCATACCTTTATCGTGGAGTTGCTGTAAGGGTTAAACTCAGCATAGAAGGGGATGAAAGGGGAAGGAGGAGGTCCCTGGGCCACCCAACTTGGCAGGGTACAATAAAAGAGTCCTGGGTAGAGGGAGCCAGACAAGATTGCAATATCTCTCTGCCTATCAGTGTTCGGTTTCTTTATTTGAAAGGGGAGAGAGGGCAGAGACTGCTCTGCAGGTAGAAAAGGTGGTGTGGAATGCAGGTATTTATTTTTCTCTGCCTGTGAAAGCCCCATTTTTGCTCAGGCTGTGTAGGGCTTCCCGACGCTGCCATGGGTGCACACATCTGCACACTCTGGGGTGCCTGCCATGCAGAGGCGTCTGCCCAGGGTGGGCACTGACGGCATCCACCATGTGATGCCCCCATGCAGCCGGTAAGCTGTCATCACAGCACCTGGGGTACCTGGGAGTCCCCAGAAAGAGTGAGGATGGGTGAGGGCCATGAAACAAGGGCATCATTCCTCCACCTCCTCTGATCAGGCCCTCCTGGTCCCATTCATATCCTTATCTCCTGGCAGCCAGTGGGTTGCTGGGAAGGCAGGGGCAGCCTTCCTGATTGACAAACAAAACAAGCTTGCTCACAAAAGGAGAGGGGAGGCTGGCTGGGCCTCTCCAGTTCCCCTCCCCCTGCCCCAGGCATCTTTCCTGCTCCACCCAACTGGCACCCTACATTCTAAGATGCTGCTAGGGGGCTCCAAAGCCATTGTCGATGGTCAGGCCACCCAGGCTAGGAGCCCCTTGAACTGGGGAGGTGGATTCAAGGAGTGATGGGGTTGCCATGAGGCGGGGCTTGCTGCAATGGCCGCCCCTCCTTCCCTTCAGCTGGCTGGGCAGGCAGCTTGGAGAGGAAGCCAGGCGGCAGGTAGCTGAGAAAGACATCGGATCCAGGGGGAGCAGCAGAGAAAGCAAACAAACAGGGCTTTGTGTGGCTGCAGATTGGCGGCTCAGAGGGGAAGCCAGGCCTGTGGTAGGGGGAAGGGAGAGGAAGGAACGGGAGACCAGGCCATTGCTTTGGGCCGGACGGAGATCGGCGGCTGGACCAGCCCGGGCTGGGCGGCCGGGAAGTAGGGAGTGCTACTCCGTGTGGACAGGCATCTGGAGTCACAGCCTGGCCGAGTCCCAGCTCTGCCACTTCGCTCCTTAACAGATCTGGGCATGTTTGCCCACCTAATCTGGGCAGTCATTCACACGTAGGTCTCGCTCGCGTAGGAGGAGAGTCACCTGTCCTGGCCCAGTCAGTGTCTGCTCTCATCCTACCCTTGTCCCGTCACTGCTGGGAGGACACAGAATCAAAGGGATTCAGGGTCTCCTGGGAGCTGCTAGCCTTGCCGGGTCTCCTGGGAGGGCAGAGACCTCTGCTTAGATCTGTGGGCACTTTGGAGGCTTTGACCGGGGAGGCAGCCGTGCTGAGGGGAAACGGGTTCTCTGCCCAATAACGGATGCCTGAGGTGTAGGTGGGCAGAGGCTGGCATCAGGCCCCTAAGCCAGAGAAACCAAACTGCTCCCTCCTCGTCGCGGTGGGGACGCACGAGGTGCGGGGAGGAACATAGCCAGGAAGTCCGGCCTTCCTGTGGGGAGGGAGGGGCATCTTTTCTGGGGTGTGTGTCACATTCTGGATCCCAGCGGAGGCAGCCCCCAACCTGGCCGACCTCTCAGGGAGCTGGGAGGGCCCGGGCCTCGAGGAAAGGCATAGGTAGGAACTGTCAGGCCAAATGCCCGGGCAGCTCCACGCTCGCCTCCGAGGCCATTTCCTTTCCTCTCCCCGACCTCGAGAAGGGGCGGCGAGAGGGCAAATGCCCGCGCTTCCTGCTGGTCCCGCCCCTCCCCGCCCGCGGCGCCCACCATCTTGGCCGCGCCGGAGCCTTCTCCGCGGCGGCGTCCCACAGGCCGCGGTAGGGGCCCGCGACGCCGACGCCGGGGCAGGGGGGGAGGTCCCGGGAGCTTGGGAGCACAGAGGCCAGGCGGGGGGCGGGGCGGGGCGGGCCGCTCGCGTCGCCATGGCAGCGCCTGGCCCGGCATGCTTCGCGGGGCGGGGCGGGGCGGGGTGCCGAGGCCCCGCCCCCTGATGGAGCCTGGGTCTTTTTCCGGGAACGCCGGGGCTTCCAGTCCCAGTGCTGCGGCCGGCGCTTGCGGGTCACCGGGCTAGGCGGCGCACATCTCTGAGCCTCGCTGTCCCACTCCCTGGATGTTTGGGGAGAATGAAAGAGATCCTGTGCGTGTTAGCCTCGGGACGGGCTCTGCTTACCGAGCCCGGCAACCCCACGGCAGGGTCCTCGGGAAGCCGCTTCCGGGGGCCAGGATAATGGGGAGGCTGGACTCCTGCCGCTTGGGGGCTATTGAAAGTGTAGGCCAGGCGGCGCCTCACCTGCAGTGTCTGGGTCTCGAACTCTTCTCCAGGACTGCCCATGGGTCAGTCAGGACCTACCCTTTGCCCTAGGGTCGGAGAAAGGAGGGGCCCGGGAATGCACACCTCACACGGTCCAGGCCTGGACCCTGCAGCCCCGGCCGGCCTCCCTCCAGCCCAGGAGCACGGGCCTCCCCTAGTTGGCAGTTGTTGGACTGTCTGGCCGGGAGGCACATTCCTACCTTCTGAGCTTGGGCACCCCGCCTGCCCTGGGGCAGCCTCTTCCAGAACTTTACTGCCAACCCAGCCCTGCCCTTCTGCCAAAACTGCCCTGTCCCCACCCGGCCTTCTCGTGCCCTAAGTCCCTATGTTACTCACTTCACAGCCACAGCCGCCTTCTTTCCCCTAGTCTCTCTCTCTCTTTTTTTTTTTGAGCCAGAGTCTCCCTCTGTTGCCCAGGCTGTAGTGCTGTGTCGTAATCTCCGCTCACTGCAACCTCCGCTTCCCAAGTTCAAGCGATTCTCCTGCCTCAGCCTCACGAGTAGCTGAGATTACAGGCACTCACCACGGCTAATTTTTTTGTATTTTTAGTAGAGACGAGGTTTCACCATGTTGGCCAGGCTGGTTCCAAACTCCTGATCTCAAGTGATCCTCCCACCTTCGCCTCCCTAAGTACTGGGATTACAGATGTGAGCCACCATGCCCGGCCTCCCCTAGTCTCTTAAGAAGCATCCTCTGTCACCTCCTACCTGTACTGAACAGGCAGCTAAATTGAATGTTGGCCTTTGGGTCTCCAAAGGGAGGCTGTGTGCTGGTTGAGAGGCTGTCCTTGTGCCTTTCTCCCTCCTCATCCAGGGCACATGCACAAAGAGGCTGAGAATGGGGGGCTACAGTTGCAGCAGAAGAGACTCAGGGTTGCCATTGAAAAGAACTTCCCAGTCCTGAGCATTTTGTTCTTAATGAAATTGTCAGATTATTGATATATTGGTTGTAGAAATATCCAAAAATACAGGAAAAAAGTAAAAAGTACCTTATAATCCCACCAGCAGAATGTAACTACTGTCAACATAACTTTCTGTAGATGTATGATAAACCACTTATGATACATCTACGGAGTCATGCTATATATTTGGTTTTGTAAGGCACTTGGTGGTTTTAATAGCTTTTTTCTCACTATAAAAGGAGGACAGGCTTATTATAGACTTTTGGAAAATATGACAAATTAAAAAAAAATTCACCCATACTCTCAGTCTCCAAAGGCAGCCACAGTTGTCTTCCTTCAACCCCCCCACCACCCGTTCACAGGGTTTTTCGCTTTGTGTTTTTTGTCTGTTTAGGTATGCCATCATTACTCCTGTATATACCAGTTGATATTTCGCTTTTCTCACTTAATGCTATTTAAGATGCTCCTGAACCACGTTCTTGGGAGAACTTCCGAGATGAGGCAGACATTTCTGGGGGTGATTTGTTGGACTGGCTGTTCACTTTCTGAGTTTGTCCTCTCCCTACCTGTAGCCCCCCAACAGAGTCCTTCCCCATTGCCACTAAACAATAATATGCAGCTTGGGTCAGGGGGTCCTGCTTGCTGGGGGCCCAGGAGGCTGCCTAGTGTGGACAGGGACATGCAAGACTTATGGCCTGATGCTGAGATCTGGGCTCCAATAGGAAGGGGCTTTACTCTGGCCCAGATATGCCAGGTTTCAGGGAGGTCTCAGACCTTGGCCTTATCCTCATTTGGGGCCTCCTTTGCCTGGGCACACTCAGACCTGAGGCCCCTTGTCGATCATGTGACCCGCCTTCTGCTTTGACTTCCTAGGAGTTGTTTCTGTTGCCCTTGGCTCCTCAGCCCCTCTTCTCCAGCCTCTCTCTGGAGGCATGCAGGCCTGGCACCAGCACAGCCTCCCTCTGCCCAGCTGCCCCTCGGCCCTAGCTACAAGCTGCCCTTGCCCCCACCCATCCTTACGGCCAGGCCTGTCTCTTCTCCCCCATTCCAGAACAGTTCAATTCTAACACATCTAAGCCCTGCGTGAAACAGGCCTTGGGAAATCACAGTTGCCAGGGACGGATTGGCATTTAAAAGGCATCCAAGGCTTCGGGAAACAAACTGAAGAGACAAGAGGATGCAGGGCCCTGTCTCAGAGCAGCAGCTGGATTTATTGGATGGAAAAATCACAGAATGCCCCTTTCCTCGGGAATAACAGCCCTGGCTGAGGGGCAGCGGGTGTGGCACGGGCACTCCATGCCCTGCCTGGCCACCACCTGCCATCACCGCTGTGTCCTCTCAGAAGTGAAAAGATGAGGGAGGGACATTGTCAGCCTGCAGCCAATGGCCCTGTAAATTCTATTCTCTTAACAGGTTTATTCAGTTATAAAATATTTAAGACCTGTTTCACTTTACCTGTATCCAGGAGGCAGCCTGTTTGGGGCCGAGATTGATGTGCTGAACATGATTTATTTATCTGAATTTGCTCTTGTGGTCTGGGCGTTACCTGGGTGTGGAATTTAACCAAATGACAAGATGGGTTTGCGTGTGTTCTTGAGCTTGGGGGGGTGTGTGTGTGTGTGTGTAAAAGTGAGTTTGTGTTTGTGTACACGGTGGGGGGTTGCTGTCAGGTGGCTTAGGTGTCTATGTGACTGGGACCAACGTGTGGTTGTGTGTGTGTGTGAGTTGGGGAAATGAGCTGAGGGTATGGGTACTCACACACCAGGCAGAATTCACAGCAGGTCACACGTTCTTTGTGTGCTGGGGGCACCTCTGTGTGCGGCCGAGTAGCTCTCTGTGTGCATATCCCGTGGTGTGAGGCCTGGTTCTCTTTCACCCACTTTTCATCATTGGTAGGGCACTGCGCACTGAGTTGCTGGGGCATCTGCTTTTCCATCCGGCCCTGAGTGAGCACTGACAACACCTGACTGTCTTCCAGCAGAACTGGGCCTTCCTGCCCTGCAGCCCAGAGACTAGAGGGAATTTGGTGATCAAGGTGGTCCAGGCCCACGGCCATAGCCCTAATGCAAAGCATGGCTCCTACTCCAGTGCTCTGCTCTGGGGTGACCCTGCCCCTCCCTGGGCTTGTTTCCTCTTCTGCTGCACAGAGGGCAGGCGCCCAGGTCCCTGTGGCTGCTCTCACACACAGGCTTCTGGGTGGCTCATGGCAGGCTTAGAGTATTGGGCTGGGGTTTGTCTCCTGCCACTCAAGAGTTGAGTCCCACCAGGACTCAAGAACACCAAGGAATGATGGGAAAATCCCCGCTGTGGGGCCCAACTCTGGATTCTGGGCATTGTCTCTGCCCCCTGTCTAGGCCCAGCCCTGGCCCAGTGGTCAGGAAAGTGGCAGGCAACCCTATTAACAGCCCTCGGTCCTCCCCTCCCCCCACACCCCTTTGTATTGAATGTGTCTGTCACTACTTTCCTAATGAGGCTGCTGAGGGCCCCCGTGAGGCAGATACCTTTGCAGACCGGAGGTGAGGGGGTGGGCCAGCCTCAGGGTCAGGCCAGGAAGGGGAGCTGAGCCCTTCGCCTGCCTGCACCTCCGAGGCCAGCTCAGCTGTGAAGTCATTGAGGCCCCGCTCAGCCCCTGAGCCAGCTGTGAGCAGGCACGAGAGCTTGAGGAGGTAGGAAAGCTCATCCCAGGCACGGAGTTTTCTTTGGCGCTGTGACTCTATAGTAATAATATTTCCACCTGGTCGACATCTATGTTTGGAGGCCTACTGTGTGCCAGGCACTGAGATCAGCCACGATCTGGATGGACACACAAAATCCCTGCCCTTGAGGGAGGTATGGCCAAAGGAAGAACGGTATTAATAAAATAATCACGTGATTTGAGTCATGCATTCATGCATGGGAATGCAGGCGGATCACAAGCCAAGACAGAGTCCAGGCAGAGCTTCTCTGATGGAGACAGGGAGTCCTGTGCCTAGACTGGGGGCTGATCCAGGCACTGGGTAAAGGCTCAGCAGGGATTGAAGGAATCAGGAGACCCAGATTCTTGCTGTGTGGCCTCAGGCAACTGCCCACCTTCTCTGAGCTCCTAGGGGCTGGCATCTTCCTTCTGGCTTCCGTCACCTCTGAGTGGAACTCCGGCAGTATGTGTCTCCTCTTCCGTGCTTTTTGCGCTCCCTGCCAGGGCCCTCAAGACATCTGTCGGCAACATCCTTGACTTTGGAATGCTGGAGGCACTGCCCCAGGGGATGCCTGGAGCCAAGCACAGCACCGCTGCCTCAGGCCCCACCTGCCAGTTCCTCTGAGCCCTTTTGCTCTCACAGAGCCACCTCCTGGACCGAAGAAAGCCTGGAAGACATGAAATTGAAGAATTAGTCCCCTATTTTCCCCCAAAATTGTAGAGAAAAGCATTTATTCATGAATTCACTCGTTCATTTGCTTGACTAGTGTTTCCTGAACACCTAGTAATTGCTGGGCGCATTGCACTCCATGTTGGACTGAGATGGCAAAGTGGTGGTCCTCCTGCGACGTCCTGCCCACAGACCTGTTTTGAAAGCCCATCCGTTGTCGGGGGCGGGGGGAGAGGGGGAATCAAATCAATTGCCAGTGAGTAATCGTTGAGTGACTTCATTTCCAATTTCCAGTTTACATTTCTTCTGAATTATTCTACCCTGCTTCCTCCGACCACAGTTGGTGGTGCTGGCTACTGTCTGCCGGGTAGGATGGCCCACCCAGCCCACCAGCTGGTCCCATCCCCCACCACCCCACCCCACCCCATGCCTCTCCTGGCCATGTCACACATGTTAGTGTGGCTTCCTAGTTATGAGCCCAGCCTCAGGAGCCAGACTGCCCAGGTTCAAAGCTCACTGTGGCTTTGGGAACTCGGGTGTCCCCCTCCAAGCCTCAGATTCCTCTTGTGTCAAATGGGATCACAAGGGCAAGTACCCACTACTCCTGGGGCTGTTGGGGAGATTAAGTGAGAGAATTTATGCTAAATCCTTAAAACTCACATAAGCCTTGGCTGCTATCGTTGTTGAATAAATGAACCACTTGCAGGCTCAGACCGGGACTGTGTGTCACATGGCACCTCCAGGCCTCAGTTTCCTCAGCTGCTGCTTTGGGAAAGCACATCTCTAGGTTGGGCCTCCTCCCTCGCCTTCCAAAGACCTATTCTTGAGGCCTGGGCCCTGTGAAACCTCCGGCTCTCGGAGGCAGCCTGGAGTCCCAGAGACTAGGTTAAGGCCCCGCAGCCCCGCCTCCTGTCGCCCGGCCCCAGGCGGGACTGCCCCGGCGGGCCGCGGGCTGGAGGCGCGGCTCCCGGCTCGGGGCTCCAGCGGCCGCGCCCCGCCGCCCCTCGGCGCTCGCGCGCAGCCCCTGCGGGGGTGGCCGCCATCAAAGCGTCTTCTCGTTCTTATGCTAATGAGCCCCATTAAAGCTTAATGGCTGCGAACGCACGGGTTTAATTGCACCTGCCCGGGCCGGAGGCGCGGCGGGCCGCGGAAGCAGCTGCGCGCCGGCCCGGACGGCCTTAATTACCTGGAAAACGACGCCCGGCGGGGAGGGAGGGGAAGGGAGGGAAGAGGAGAGCGGCGGAGCCTCCGCGAGGCTGGGCCTCCTCCGCCGAGGCCGCAGTCCGGCCCCGCTCGTCCTCGGGGCGCGGCGCTGCGCGGGAGAGGCTGGCGTGGCGAGTTCGTTTCATTAATTTATCGCCCTGCCTCGGCGGAGACCCGCTTGCCCGCGCCCCGGAGTTCAACCGCGCCGGCCTCGTGCTCCCCCGCGCTGTCCCCCGGCCATCTTGGGCTTGGCATTCAAGGCCCTCCGGGACCCGCTGCTGCCACTGACCCAGTGCCACCCTCTTCTGCACGAACAATAATAATGGTGGTTGCACACTATATGCCAGGCGCTCTGGAGGGTTGAATGTGACCTCGCAGAGACCCCAGCTGCCTCATCTCGGCCTTACCCCCTTCGTCTTTAGAAGCTGGTACCGCTATCTGCAACAAAGATCCCTCTCCTCCCTCTCTCATCCTCCCTGAAACCCCACCTCTGCCCCCCAACAAGATGAGCCTCTGTCCTGGGATGGGGATGGAGATGGTGATGGGTCTGGGCCCTTTGTTGAGGGGTAGGCTAGCCCGTGGTGAAGGTTGTCTGGATGTGTTCTCCCTCCGGACTGACATTTCACTGAGGCCAGTCTGTCTGACTGCCTTATCTCTGCATGCCATCTCCCTGGGGATGGCCCTGGGTTGTGGGAGCTGCAGTGCTGCCCTGAGCCTTCTGCCTAGACAGGGGGCTGTGAGACTGATGGGAACTCAGGGAAACCTTGAGACCTAATGGTATTCTCTGTGGGACTTCCCTGTGCTCCTCCCCACCCCATCAAGTGATCCTGGGATAGGCGCCTGCCACTCCTTCTCTCTCCCTCATTCCCTCCTCTCACTCTTCTCTTTTTGCAGAGGGAAGGAAAACAGGGAAGAGGGAGTAGGCAGACTGCTCATGCAGTTTTTAAATGGTCCCCTTTCCTTCCCCTCTCTCTTCCATGTCCCCGTGTACCCAGCCCTTCTTTTTTCTTTCTTTGTAGACAGTGTCTTGCTCTGTTGCCCAGGCTGGAGTGCAGTGATGCGATCATGGCTCACTGTAGCCCTCAGCCCCTGGGCTCAAACAACCCTCCCACCTCAGCCTCCCAAGTAGCTGAGACTGCAGGTGTGCATCACTATGCCTGGTAGCCCCTCCTTTCTGCCCTTTCCAGTCCCATCCCTCCTCCCTCTGTGTGTCTCGGAGACCAAAGCCTAAAGCATTGCACAATGCCCACTGGGAGGCCACCCAGCCCTGGTCCTGCCTGTGTCAGGCAATGCTGAGAGCACAGAGGGGAGTCAGACTTGGGCTCTGCCCTCCAAGGACTCCAGTCTGGGGGAGGCAGCTCTCAAAAGGAATACTTGTCCTCTAATGGAAAAAGGACCAGTTTAAAGGAAGCAGAGAACAGTCTTTGAGCTCAAACCAGGAAGGCTGGGAGAGGCTTCTAAGCTCAGCCTAGAAGGAAGGATAAGTGTGAGCTGATTGGCAGGAATAACATTCCAGGTAGGGAAACAGTTGGAGTTTAGCCCTGGCTAGGGTAGAACACTGGCTAACATGAGGGGAGAGGGGGTAAGGGACAACCACAGAAAAACTGAGCTCACTCCAAAGTCTGGAGGCATGAGGCTGGAAAGGTGGGCAGAGGGTCCTCTGTTGCCCAGCAACCTTCAGTGCTTCCCTATTGCCAAGAGGACCAAATTCAGACCCTTCAGTTGGCACGAAAGCTTGTACCACCCATCCCAGGATGCAGCCTATTATCTTCAGCTGGGTTCCTCACTACCAGGCCAAGCCTCAGATGATTATTGTGAGCCTACTGTGTATAGGAAGTGGGGATGAGCAGTGATCCCATCAGGGCTAATAGTAGTGGGGCCTGCTGCCCAACTCCATGCCCCTTTCCCCATTCTTGTCCCCAGATGTCCTTGCAGACAAAATGGAGGTGAATGGGCAGGCTGCCAGGGGTGTCAGGTGGCATCACAGCTGGGTGGACAGTCGTCCCTGATTAATGAGGTGGTGGAAACCTAGAGGGAGGTCCCTACTGGCATGCCTCGGGGTTCTGCCTTTGTTCTGGTCCAGGCAAGGAATGAGGCTCACAGGGGTTTAGCACCTCCCTGCCAAGCTATGTGTGAAACTCTTGGGCCATGAGGTGGCTTCTCTTAATATCTCATTCTGCAGATGCAGACACTGAGGCCAGTTGGGGTGAGGAGTGAGCTCAAAGTCATTCATCTCTGAGGTGGCAAAATTGAGCCTCAGACCCAGGGCTGTGTGACTTCAAAGCCTGTGTGTGTAACTGCGGAGCTGTGGGGCATCAGTAATGCATCTGCTGCTTCTGCAAGACTGTGAGGAGGTGGGGCCCTGCCTTTCAACTTCGTCTCTCTGAGGGTGGTTAGCACTGCACTTTGCATGCAGTAAGTGCTCAACAAATGCTTGTGAACTGGATGATTGGGGCAGTAAGCCATGGGCAGGGCTCAGAAGCAGTGGGGAGGCTCCATCACTCTCCCTCCCAACCTGCACCTCCACGCCCAGGAGTTGGACAGGGGCTGTAAGGGGACTTGGAGACTCAAAGCTTCCAGGCAGGGAGTGGGCTCACAGGAGGCTAGGAAGGATCCAACTTCCTGTCCAGGTCAGGGTCAGGAGGACAGCTGCGCCCCCTACCGCCCTGCTTGGAGGCCAGGCTGACACAGGAAGGCTGCACTGCAAGTCAGAATCATCAGCAAAACCTGGGGAACATAATGGGTGAGGGTTTCCATGCTGGGTGAGGACTGCTTTCTGATCAAGCCCTTAGGCCCAAAACTTTTGGAAGGGACTCTCTCAGGGCAGTGTATTCATGCAGCGTCGGGAGCAGGTGTTCTCCCATAATCTTTTTGGGGTGGGGACCCAGCTGTGACACTGGAAAGATGTTAGATCATGGCTCTGGGGCTCAGGGGCCATTGGTGGGCAAAACAAGCATAGTGAAAACTGAGGCTCAGAGAGGTTAAGGTCACAGAGCAGAGCTGGGTCTGTTTTTGTTTCTGTTTTAGTTCACCAGGGGCTCACTCTGTTTGCCCAGGCTGGAGTGCAGATCACTAGCCTCGATCTCCTGAGCTCAAATGATCCTTCCGCCTTGGCCTCCCAAAGTGCTGAGATTACAGGCATGACCCTTCATGCCTAGCTGGGGCTGTTTTCAAACTCCACCAACCCCTTTTCTTTTGTTCCATTCCACTCTGCGCTGAACCTTCATCTGGCTTCCCAGAAGGCCCAAGTCCTTGTCTTCAGAGGTCCTGGCTGTGGAGCCTTGGAGCATGGTCTCCCCTCACCCGGGTCTCCCTATTGGGGACTGTCTGTGGGAGCAGTGAGCCACCGTGCACCAGGGCAGCCCGGCTCCTCGGGGAGTGGCCCAGGCAGTCAGGGCAGCAGGCTTGATGGGCCAGGACCTGGGGACTCTGCCACGGTGGACCATTGTGCCCTCGCCTGGCTTGCCAAGAAGGTGGAGTGCGTGTGCTCACCCTCACTTCTCAGGGGCTTTCCTGAGGCAGAGGCTGTCCCTGGACACCCAGTTTTGTGGCAGCCAGGGACACTCAGACCATGGTGGACAAAGACTTGAAGTCTCGTTTCAGCCCTGCACGAGGTGTGACCTTGGCTCCAGCACTGCTCCCTCTGGGCCTGTCTCTCAGCAGAATCTGGGACTAACCGCATCATCTCCAGGGGTTCCAGCACTGGACGCCTGGAAGTGGATATGGCAGTTTGCTGGGGCTCTTTGTGGTAGGGTGGTCAGAATGGCCCTCCACATGAGGGGCTGTCTCCCTAGGGCAGTCTTTAACCACCAGCCAGCCTCCCCAAGCACCTGTGCCGGGCAGTGGGGTATGTAAAGGCCTGGCACACACAGACAGGAGTTCCGATCTCAACCCCATCCTCATGAGCTCTGTGACCTTGGCGAGTCCCTTTACTGTGTAGGCTTTAACTCTCATCTGGAACGCAAGATATGCATAGTCCTGACATCAGGACATTACCATGAATAGTAAGTGAAACTCCCACTTCAGGTCCTTAGCCTGGCGTCCAGGGCACGGGAGGAGCTGATACGTGGCCTCTGCTGCTTGTGGTGTTATTGGTGGTGGTGTTTGAGATGTCCTTAGAGATGCTGGCCAAAGTTTCCAGTTCCCCATCCTCCCAAGCCTGTGGGGAAATTGTGCTTCCTGGTGGTCTTTTTGAGGGGGAGGGGGTGTCATGTGACCAGTTATGGCCAGTGAGGTGTGAGCAGAAGTGACATGTCCCTTCTAGGCCAGAGCCTTTCATGGCCATGAGGATCCCCAGAACTCACTTTCCTCTGGTAGCCCAAGGTCAAGGTGGCAACTGCTCAGTGAGAGGGATCCTCCCTGCCACTGCGATGGATGGTAGTGTGAAGGATAAACCAACTTTTGTTGTTTTGAGCCCTTGAGATTTGAGGGTTTTGTTACAGCAACATGGCTAGCACATCCTGACTGATTCATCATCATCATCATCATCACTCAAGCCTGTCCCCCAGCCAGGGGTCCATCCAGGAGAACAACAGCCATGGAGGAGACCCGTCAAAAAATAGAACTTTATTACCAATCTGTTTCTATAATTGTTTGACTCATTTTCTCACTCATTTGTTCACTTTCTCACCAATTTCTTTACATCATTTATTCCTTCAAAAAAAAATTTCTTGGCTGGGTGCAGTGGGTCACGCCTGTAATCCCAGCACTTTGGGAGGCCAAGGCAGCAGATCACCTGAGGTCAGGAGTTCGAGACCAGCCTAGCCAACATATAGTGAAACCCCATCTCTACTAAAAAATACAAAAATTCAGTGAGCCGAGATCACGCCATTGCACTCCCACGTGGGCAACAAGAACGAAACTCTGTCTCAAAAAAACAAAACAAAACAAAAATGAGCCAGGTATGGTAGCACACACTTGTAGTCCCAGCTACTTGTGAGGCTGAGGTGGGAGAATCGCTTGAACCCAGCGGGCAGAGGTTGCAAGGAGCTGAGATCGCACCACTCTACTCTGGCCTGGGCGACAGTGCAAGACTCCCTCTCTCAAAAAAACAAACAAAAAGGCTGGGCTTGGTGACTGACGCCTGTAATCCCAGCACTTTGGGAGGCTGAGACGGACAGATCATGAGGTCAAGAGATGGAGACCATCCTGGCCAACGTGGTGAAACCCCATCTCTACTAAAAATACAAAAATTAGCTGGGCATGGTGGTGCGTGCCTGTTATCCCAGCTACTGGGAGGCTGAGACAGGAGAATCTCTTGAACCTGGGAGGCAGAAGTTGCAGTGAGTTGAGATTGGGCCATTGCGCTCCAGCCTGGCAACAGAGCGAGACTCTGTCTCAAAAACAAAAAACAAACAAAAAAACCCCACAAAAACAAAAACCCAAAAAACAAAAACGCCACTTGAGCACCTGTTTCATAGGCCCGGAGCGAGTGCATAGGCCAGCAGGGAGCTGTGGATCATTCTGCAGAGCCACAGCGCTTGCCTAGAGGCCAGCAGCCCCTATGGGATGCTGGGGGTGGGGAATCAGATTTGCAGAGCTGGGGTGAGGGAAGGAATGGCACTTGGGGAAGTGGGTCTGCTTGAGAAAGGCCTACAGGTGACAGGAGGCAACAGGCAGTTGGGTCTGGCCAGCAGGGGTGGGACCGCATAGTGGCCAGGCTGGAGGGGGACTTTGGTCCCTGGGTCATAGGGTGTGCAGTGCTCTGCACTGAATGATGAGAGTGGTGTGCATCGGTGAAACGAGAGGCCAGCAGCTGAAGGGAGGAAGACCAGGTAGGTGGCTGGGCCAAGGATCCAGGTGGGCAAGGGCCGGCATGGGTCTGAAGAGGAAGAGCAGGGCCAGGGAAAGCCTAGGGCTGGATGGCCAGTGGTTGTGAGCCGCATCAGCAGCCCGAGGGAGCTGGGGGCTGGATGGGGGTGCCCTGTGCAGTGATGGGGAACGTTTGAGGGATCAGATTAGAGTTGGGGTACCCGAGCAGCATCCAGGGGAGATGTCCAGGATGTAGGTTGGTGAATAGACAGGACATTGAAGGAAAGTGAGAATCACTCGTCCTGCCCATAGATAAACCATTGGTTTGAGGGTGGGGCCTGCACTGGGGGGAGGCACACATTTCTTCTCTGTGTGGGCTCAGGGGAAAAAAAGAATTGAAACTCCCACAGGGAAAAAGTTTTTAAAGACTCCACCATTGGAATGCTGATCTTGTATAACAGGAAAGTTTTAATCCATGCATTTGAAACACAGTTATTGAGACCCTGCTGTGAGCTGGACTCTGCTCTAGGTGCCCATGGGTAAGCAGACAGACAGTGATCTCTGCCCTGGTGAGCTCCTGTCTTAGTGGGAGACAGGCAAGCTAATGACGAGCAATCTAAGTGAGTGAAGTGTAGAGCCTCTCAGAAGGTGATAGGCCGGGCCTGAGGCGTGCTCCTTAGTCCAAAGCTACTCAGGAGTCCAAGTCAGGCAGATCGCTTGAGCTCAGGAGTACGAGGCCAGTCTGGGCTACATAGCAGAACCCCGCCTCTACAAAAATACATAAATTAGCTGGGCATGGTGGCATATACCTGTATTCCCAGCTACTCAGGAGGCTGAAGTGGGAAGATCGCTTGAGCCCGGGAGTTTGAATCCAGCCTGGGTAATATAGCAAGACCTCTTCTCTGAAAATAATTAATTTTAAAAAGAAGATAGATGTAGTGAGAAAAAACGTAGAGGAGGGAAGGGGCTCAGGGATGGGGGAGATGCGCGCACTTTTAAATTGGAGTGCCAGGAAAGGCCTCACCGAGGTGACAGGTGAGCAAGGACTCGAGGGAGGTCAGTGAACCTTGCGATGTCTAAGGGAAGGGCATTGCAGGGAGAGGGAATAGCAGTGCAAAGGTCCTGAGGCAGGAACGTGTTTCCATGTTGCAAGAACAGCAGGGGAGCCACTGTGACTGGAGGGGACTGAGAGAGGGGAGAGGATTCCTAGAGGACTGTTTGTTTGAGACAGGGTCTCACTCTGTCACCCTGGTTGGAGTGCAGTGGTGTGATCTCAACTCACTGTAACTTCTGCCTCCCAGGCCCTAGTGTTCCTCCCACCTCAGCCTCCTGAATAGCTGGGACCACAGGTGCATGCCACCATGCCCTACTATTTTTTTGTATTTTTGTTAGAGATGTGGTTTTGCCATGTTGCCCAGTCTGATCTCAAACTCCTAAGCTCAGGCAATCCACCTGCCTCAGCCTCCCAAAGTGCTGGGATTACAGGTGTGAGCCCCATGCAGGCCAGACTCTGGCTTTCATTCTGAGTGAGCTGGAGACTGCAAGAGGCAGGCTTGAAGGGGAGTAGAAGGCTCCTGGAGGCTCTGGCAGGCCTCAGAAGCTGCAGCCACATCAACCAAGCTGACCTCAGCCTCCATCTCCAAGGAACGGGGGAATGGGCACCCCGGGCCTCTGGGGTCTCTGCCTCTGCCATGCTTCTCCTCCTCCCTCCTCCTGCTGCCACCTTTTGATGGTGCTTCAGCCTGTGCCATTTTTCTAGGTCCTCTCCAAGTGTATATTGACCCTGAGGTGGCAGCAGGAGGGGAGGCATGTCCCCTCCCCAGGAGGAGACCCCCTTGATGAACTCTGAGAAGCTGCTTAGCAAGCCCTGTTTTCTCTAACAATACTAGTGCTAATCAGCCTAGAAAGAAAGAACAAGAAATTGGCTTTTGCACATTGCTGTCCTCTCGTCTCATATATATATACGCACACATAATATATATATGTACATTTTTTTTTCCTTAGAGACAGAGTCTCACTATGTTGCCCAGGCTGAATTCAAAGTCCTAGGCTCAAGCAATCCTCCCAGCTCAACTTCCTGAGTAGCTGGAACTACAGGTGTGTGCTAGGGTGCCTGGCGAGGGACTCCATTCTAGAATCGTGGAATCTTAGGGGTCCCCTGGGCTGCATCCTGGGTGAGTGGGTTACTTTATCGCACCCCTCCTTGTACACCTCCTGTGATTCCAGGCAGCTCACTCTTTCTAGTGACTGAGGGACTCTGGTCAAGGTGAGGGGCACAGAGCAATGGCCCAGAAGTTAGAAGACCATGGTCCCTGTCACAGGCTGGGCACTGTAAGTGGACACCATAACTGACCCATCCTCTCTCTCTGCTCAAATGCTGCAGCCCATCCGGAAACAACCAAAACATTACAGTTTTATAGCTGCCAGGGTTTGGAGTTGAACCCCGTGCCCCGGGCTCCTGCCACCCCTGCTCCAGGCACAAAGGGAGCAGTTTGTCAGTCCTCCACCGGCCTTTCCTACCCTCAGATGCAGAGTGGGCCAGGACATGCCACTTCACAGATGGGAAGACTGAGGCCGAGAGTGGAAGGGAAGGAGAGGAGCCCATTCCAGGCTTCCAGCTTGGGATTTTTCCCGTGTGCTCCAGCAGCCACCCGGGGACCATCATTATGACAACAGTGATGACTGATGGAGGGCCTAGTGTGCTGGACACTGTACTGAAAGACCCCAAGGAGGGCGTAGCATCTGTGTCCACATGAGGAGGCTGCGAGGCTGAGAGCGCCTAGGGAGAGCAGAGCTGGAGCTGGCCGGGTTCTGGCCACGCGGCTTTGCTGTTTGCTGTTTGCCGTATCATGGGGGATGCTCAGGCGGGCTCCTCTCAGTCTTTCTTCTTTGGTCTCACCTTTACTCAGAAAAGCCCCTTTCCAGATACTCCTACCCCAACTCTCTTCTCCACCTTTCCAGCCTCCTGAGGCCCCTGCCTGCCTCAGCCTCCCTGCTGGGTTGACCACCGTCAGTCCCGGCTAGAAGCTGACCCTCTCCACAGCTGCCCTGACAGGTCACAGTGGGGCATTTGCAGTTCCATCCTGGGCAGCCGCCCCCTAAGTCTCTTTCCTCCCCTGCCCTTGGTGGGCCCCCATGCCCCTCCAGGCCCCAGCCTCACTCTGGTCCTGAGCTCCCTCCTCTGGGCCAAGGAGCTGCTGGGCCTCGGGGAGGGGAACCTCAGCACTAGGTCTAAAGTGATGTGGCCAGGCACTGTCTGTGCCAGGGCCTGGAGCTTTCCTCTGAACCTTAAGGGGCCCCCAGATCAGCTCCGTGCGGGCCGGGGATGCAGCTTCCAGAATCTTGGAAACCTGTTTTTCATGGAGCCAGATAGAATGAGCACCCAGGAGGAGGCACTTCCAAGAGCTGGTGCTTCAGGAGGAAGCCTGCACAGCAGACAGGCGTGCGCACATTCCTAGATGCCAGCCCTGTGGCGGCGCACCCCACGCTCACAGCACACGGACGTGCCCACATGCCCACCACGGGTGGTCAACCCTTGGACACCCACACCCCTCTCACACCCTCACACACAGACTCTGCACCACCTGCCCAGTCCCGGCCACACTCATGTCAGGGTCCTGAAGACCTCGAGCACACAGACACGCACCTGGTCACGTGCGCCTTCACACACTTGGCACCAGGGTGGCAGCAGCAGAGGTGACTCAGAAGCCTGCTTTTCACAGGGAATCAGAGCCCAGAGGGGGCTTTAGCCACAAAAAAAGAGCGTTTCAAGGAGAAGGACTGCCCGCGTGCCAAGCACACACCCCTCATCTAGCCAGGACCCTTGTGGGAGCTGAGCCACATGGAGACCCTGGGGCACCCATCCCACTCTCCACCACCCATCCCCACGTGGACATATGGCCACAGTCACAGCTGCGGCCATGAGGAGGGGTTTTTGCTCCTTTTTAGCAGCGTTCCATCCCTCACCCCAGAGTACAGGGGGCTGTTCAGAGACCCTCCTGGCCCTGGGGGCCTGTGAGTCAGAGGCTGCCAGTGGTGGCCTTTCTGCTGTTGCTGGGGGAATGGCAGCACAGTGGCCACCGAGACTGGGACTCCCTGGGGAGGCCCTGCTGGCCCTGGCACTGGTGGCTTGGCCTCACCCAGCCCCACCTGGCAGATGTGCTCCTTGTACCTACCAAGGACTTGCCCCTTCCTCATTTCAGAGGTGGAGAAAATGAGGTAAAAAGGTGGAGGCAGCCAGGGCACCCTTCCCACAAGGCCCTGCCTCATCTGAGACAGAGCCCTCTGGGAAGCCTGTGCATTCTGTAGGTGGGGACCTTTGGGGCCATTTTTTCCTGAGGCCCAGAGAGGGCCATCTTCTTGCCCAAGGTCACACAGCAAGTTCATGGCATAAGCTAGCCAGCCTCGTACTCCAGAGCTCTCCTGAGGGCCCCCATGTGCCTGTGCGGGGGTGTTGATGAGGGGCAGGTGGGAGGGAGGAGGTAGGGCTGATTTGTTTCCCAGCCTCCTCCTCCCCCTCCCCTGCTCCTTTCTCTCCCTCACACGGTTTGTTTGGAGAATGACTCACAGGAATGCAGCAAAATCCTGATGGATGGGAAGGCAGGGCCGCAGTACCCGGAAAACCTCTCCAGGGTGGGGAGGCGGGGCTGAGCCTTGGGGCCTGAGAGGCTGGTGATAGGGGAGCCCTGCGTGCAGGTGGGGAGACTGAGGCCCTGGAAGAACTCTGGTCACAGCCTGGCTGGGGGTTGTCCCTCCTCAGCAGAAACACACAGGCCCCAGCTGCCGCAGCACCCCTGGGCCACCCGTCCCCCATGATTTTCATCTTTGTGCCCCCGAGGCATCTGGTGCACAGTAGGTGACAAACATGCATTTTGGCACTGATGTGACCCAAGTCAGACCCTCCTGTGTGTGCGCTGTCCCCCATGTCCTCCCAGCTCCCCGGGGTTGGGGAGGTGGGTGCTTGCCATTCAGTCCTTTCAGAGGCGGCCCAGGGCCTATGGCATGCTGGACACTGCCAGGGGCTGGGGAGGCGGGGATGGAGCTGGAGGGAAGTGGGAGGTGTACGTGGGATGGACACCTCCTGTGTACATTCCAAATGCGCTGGAGGCCTCGACAGGTCTTGGGACAAAGTGAGGCAAACCTTAGAGGACGTAGGATGAAGTTCCAGGCAAAGGAACAGTGGCTGTAAGGGCTTCCAGAAAGTGTAGGGACCCTGGGGAGGTCCCAGTCTTTGAATAAAGGTGCATGGGTCCTTATTGGTGCTTTGGGGCATTAGGGCCCAGATATCAGGCAGGAGCATGAGGTGAGGCCTGGGCTCTCTCCCAGGGCAAGCCCTCCTCCTGGGCACCACATCTGGGGCCTCTGAGGAGGGATAAAGCATTCAGCTCTTGGGACCCGCGGGTGGGAATGTCCCCAGGCCCAGCCCCTTAGTGCCTGCTGATGGCTGTCACGCACTGTCCGGCCCTGATGACCAGATACGTGTTTTCAAGAGAAGCTGGAATTTGGATTTTTATGTGAACGCTCTTGATTCTCAAATGCTGGCTCAATTAACAAAAGGCACAGTGTGGTTTCAACCGCACATGTCCGCAGGCAGAGGACCACCAGTTTATAACGTCTGCGCGGTGGGGCGCTTGGGATTTTTTCTTTTACATTCCTTATTTTATTGGAAACAGCCCAAATAGTCACTGAGCTGCAACTCAGTGCTAGGTGCCGGGGCTCTATCAGCGAATAAGACAACACGTGACAGAGCTGCCATTTTAGTGGGAGAAGACAGTGAATAAACATATATCAGGTGATCACGTGTTAGGAAGCATATGGAAGCAGGGCTCCGGACCAGAGAGCAGCTGCAAGGCCGAGCCCACATCTGGGTGGAATGGGCAGCCAGTGCAAAGGCCCTGAGGTGGGGCTATGCTAGGTGTGTTAGAGGCCTGTGTGGCTGCAGTGGGAGTGGGCTGGGAAGTGGGAGGAGGTGAGGTCACAAGGTAGCAGAGGTCAGATGGCACAGGAGACTGTGGGCTGTGGTATAAGCTTGGTTTTAAGTCTTATGTGAGGTGGGAGCCACGGAGGATTCTGAGTGTGGGAGGGTCAGGATCTGACTTGGTTTAACAGGCTCTGTCTGGGTGTTGTAAGGGCTCAGGGGAGCAAGGGTGGGTCTAGGAGGCCCAGAAGGGGCTATTGCACTTATCTGACTGAGTGATGATGGGGCCTGAACAGGATGGGGGCAGTCACCAGAGGGTGACCTGAGGAAACTGTGGTCAAGCCTCTCCGTGGTGTGCAAACAGTAAACACGATACTGATTCTAAGGACTTGGTAGTAAATGGAAATGGTGACTGTGTATAATGCTATGTGAAAGTAGGATTAGAAAATTGTACATTAAAAACACACCAGCCCCAGATGCAAAAGGCTGCAGATCATATGATTCCGTTCATATGAAATGCGCAGGACAGGCAAATCCAGAGAGACAGACAGGAGGTGAGCAATGGCCAGGGGTGGGGGTGGGGAAATGGGGAGTGACTGCCTATGGGAACAGGTTTCTTTTTGGGAGGGGGATGAAAATGTTCTGCAATTAGGTAGCAGTGATAGTTGCACAACTTCATGAATATACCAGAACCCTGAGTTGTCCCCTTTAAAAGGGTGAATTTTATAGTGAGTGAATTATACCTAAAAAAAAATTTTTTTAAAGCACATCCAGATTTCTAAGCAAAATTGGATGCACATAGAAAAGATTGCAAGGAGCTGGGCATGATGGTGCCTGTGGTCCCCACTACTTGGGAGGCCAAGGCAGGAGAATCACCTGAGCCTAGGAGTTCGAGACTAGAGCCTGGGTGATACAGTGAGATCCTGTCTCTAAATAATAATAATAGGTCAGCCACGGTGGCTCATGCCTGTAATCCCAGTACTTTGGGAGGCCAAGGCGGACGGATCACCTGAGGTCAGGGGTTCGAGACCAGCCTGGCCAACATGGTGAAACCCCGTCTCTACTAAAAATACAAAAATTAGCTGGGCATGATGATGCATGCCTGTAGTCGCAGCTACTCAAGAGGCTGAGGCAGGAGAATCGCTTGAACCTGGAAAGTAGAAGTTGCAGTGAGCCGAGATCTTATTACTGCACTCCAGTGTGGGCAACAAGAGCAAAACTCCGTCTCAAAAAATAAATAAATAAATAAATATTTTTAGAAATAAAAGATTGTAAGGAAATATTCACAGTAATTGTCACAGGGTGAAGGGGATTCTGGATTTGTTTGTTTGTTTTTTTGGTCATTCTACTTGTGTGTACTTTTCAATTTTTAAAAATTAAAAGTAGGCATTTGTCTCTAAAAACATAAAGACTTTGTGACTAGGGCCAGGGATGGGGGAGCCACTTGGAGGGGCTCAGGCTCTCTCTCTAGCCCTTGTGGATCCGTCCAGCTGCGCGGCTTTCACGTGGGAGGTTGGGAGCAGGAGCTTGTTCTGGTCCCCGGCTCTGACCTTCTGGAATTCCATTCCCGCTCACATGGCCTTGGTCAAGTCACAGGACCAGAGATCCCAGCGGCCCTCCTCTGGAGAGTGTCCCAGCCGCCCACGATGCCTCTACCCAGAGGCTGCCCCGTTCTGCTTGCATGCCTTCAGCCGCAGGTTGCTCACCACCTCCCGAGCAGCTCCCTCCTTCCATTTCTGGGCAGCCCTGCCTGCTAGCAAGCTCTTCCTTATATGGAGGTGAAATCTGTCTTCCTGTTGCTTCCTCAGCTCCCTCTCTGAACCCCAGTTTCTGGGTCTGCAGAAGGGGGCTCCCAGCCTCTCCCTGCCTACCTTGGCCACTGGGAGGTTCTGAAGAGACTGGAGGACCAGCAGCCCAGAGCCTGTGTCGGTGGTCATTCAGCTCTCGGGACAAAGCGTGGGTGGGCCTGTACCCTGGTGGCACAACCAAGTAGGATTTCCACATTCAGTGTCTAGGCCACGGCTGTGAAATTGGAATTTGATACTAATCCTGGAGATTGAAAACTCAAACTTCTCCATAGTCCAGGAGGGAATGATAATCATCAGTGCTAACATTTACGGAGGGCTTGTGGCGTGGCCAACCCTGAGTGACATTCATGCACTCATTTCTGTTTATCACCAGCACATCCCGGGCGGGCCTTGCTATTCTTCCCCATTTTAAAGGTGAAAAACCTGAGGCTCAGAAACGTAATGGGAAGCAGTTGGATGCGAGCCTCCTGGCACACATTGTGGGAGTACTGTGGGTCGAATAAGGAAGCTGAGCAGCAGGCAGCCTCTCCCCTGCAGAAGGGCACAGAAGCAGGACTGGAAGGAAATCCTGGTTGTGGGCTGAGTTCGGGCCATCCACTTGTCGTGACGGGTGAAGGGTCTGGTCCGCAGGTCTGCTCTCCAAGCTGCCTCGTTGCAGGTGCGGGCTTTGGGAGGATTCTCCTTGTCTCAGCCCAGGAGCTTTCTTGCTGAGCTTGGGGAGAGAAGTAGTAATGTCGCCTTCCACCTCATGGACTTCCCAGTTTAGAATGCTGCTTCCCATCCCACCCACATCACCCTCTGTTAGGTAAGCAGGAGCAGAAATGCAATCCGTCATCTCAGTTCTGGAAACTTGGGTTCCGAGAGGGTGTAGAACTGCCCAGGGGCACACAGCCAGGACAGGCCCAAGCCAGGAATTGCACTGGGGGTGAGCAGGGGATGCCTTTTCTGGCTTAAGGTATGTGGGAGGCCAAGAGCCATCATTTTACCTGGTCCTCTGCTGGAGAGCCAGGGGACATCTGAAGCCAGGGGCTCTGCCTGTTTCCTCTGTGCTTGTCCCTGGGCTGGGCTCCTCTGACCTGGGCCCTGGTGCGGAAGGTACAAAGCAGCCCCATGACAAGCTGTGAGACCGGACACTGGTTTGGGTTCCACCCAGGCCCATGCCTCTCTCTCTCTTCTGCTTGCAGAGCCTCAGTGTCTGCATCTCTCAAATGGGCTAAGGACACCCACCTCAGAGGATGGCTGAGAGGATTCCGTGTGGGCTGCTTGGCAGAGTTAGCTCCAGCTCTGCACGCCACCCCCTCCCATGGTGCAGCCACCTGGGTTCCACCAGGGCATTCTGGGATGACACCAGACCGGGAGGAGAAGCTCGAGGAGTGGTGTGGTCATTGGCGTCTTTCCTCTGCCTCCCCGGCCCCTTCCATTCACGCGGTAGACATTCAGATAGCACAGCAGCAAGTGTCCCTCCTGCTCCTGACCTTCCAGCAGTTTCTCCTCCATCCTTCCAGGAGTGATCTCCACAGATTCAGATGCTGCCCAGAAAGGGCTTTCCATTCAGTTTCCCCTGGACTCATCCTGGCCCTAGAGAGGCTGTGCCCGATCCGATCCTCGCCCCTTTGCAGATGTGAACTTGGAGACTGTGAGAGGGCCAAGTCGCCCCTGGGAATCCCACATATTCTGTTCCACATCCACCTCCTGTTGTCCGTTCTGTGCCCTCCTGTCAGGAGTGGAGGGGTGCTAGAAGGCTGTGCAACATGCTGTTACCCATTTTGCAGATGACAAACTGTGGTGGGGAAATGGGTTTCCCTTAGCAGAGAAGGAGTTGTCCAAGTCATGCCAAAGACGTAAGGGCATGTCATAGCCAGCTTGAGTCTAGGCAGGAGCTGCAGCCACCAGTCAGGACAAAGTCAGGGGACTTGAGAGGTCTTCACCCAACTGGGGCCAGGAGAAGGACTGGAGGCAGCATCCCTGCTGCCATCAAGTCCAGGGAGGGCAGAAGCCCATGGAGCTCTGAGCTGAGTTGGGAAGGGGCTGGAGGGGTCACTTGTGGAGTGGTTAAGCCACCCGGAGATACCCATGAGCCCTGGGGCCAGGGAACAAAAGACGTGTGAAGGCAGGTGACTGACACTTGGGTGTGTGTGGACTTCTACATAGAGAAATCTGCATGTTCTTGCATGTGCACGTGTCATTTATATGTATACATGTGTATATGTGTATACATCTCTGCATGTAGGTATGTGTGTGTCTGATTGTGTATGTATACACACAGATGTATGTACCCATGTTTCTGGATGTGTGTGCCCTGCTTGAGCAGGGGACAGGGTTCTGTGTGTGTGCACACACATGTCTGTGTGCATGTGTGTGTGGTCTCGTGTCTATTCATGTGTGTAGTGCCTGTGTGTCTGGGTGCACATTGTATGGAGGGTCTGGGGGCTGCGTATGAGGTAACTGTGTGATTCTGTCTGACTCTGGGTGTGTTTTGTGTTGGGTGTGTCTGCGTGTGTGTCTGGCCTGCACACGCTGGCCCAGGGCAGGATGGAGGGGCCTCCTGTGTGGTGCTGCTGGACTCTGCTGTGGTCACCAAAGCCCTGTGGGTTTAGCGTGGGGCACTGGTGGGGTTGATGTTGCCACTCACCTCAGGGTGGGATGGCATGGAGCGGGCCCATCCCGATGTCCCTGGGCGGCCTGGTGGAATGTGCCCACGGGATGCCCACCACCAGGGGACCCCACCCGCGTCAGGACTGAGGCTTAGGCTGTGGCAGGCTCAGAGGTCTGTCTATAGCAGCAGCTAGATGTCTGTGGCTGAGGCCTGTGCCTGAGGTCAGAAGTCCATTTGTGGAAGAGGCTGGGAGTCAGTCTGTTGCTGGGACTGGGGAGGGATCACAGCGACCAGGGTCAAGAGTCAGAATGTGGCTGCTGCCATGGCTAAGGGTCAGTCTGTGGCTGCAGTTGCAGATCAGTCTGTATGGCACAGACGACAGGTTAGGCCTCAGCCACACCACTGCCCCAAGCCCTTTGGTGGCTCCCTGGCCCAGGGGTAGGTTTGAGCCCTGGGAACAAGGGGCAGAGGCAAGAAGGCACCTGTGGGTCCTGCTACCAAGCAGGCCTATGCCCAGCTGTTCCTATGGCCATGGCAGCGAACCCCAGCCAGCCCGATGTGTCCAGAGTGTGTGGCTTCATTGTAGCCGGGAACAAAGGTTGCCAAGGACCGTGCCAGGGTGAGCAGGGCAGTGCTTCCCAAGTGAGGCTGGGAGAAGACCCCTACCTGCCTCTCAGTGCCTCTCCTTAGGCACCCTCTGATCCCTGGCCCTGTGGCTCTGTAACCCTCCCTCCCTCTCCTCCTGCCTTTCTTTCCCCTCTCCTTCATCTGTTGTCGTCCTCCCCAGCCCCCAATCTGTCTCCCTTTGCAGCTGCCTAGTCCTCTCTTTTCCCCAGCCAGCCTCCTGCCCCCCACCTGGGTTCTCTGAACCCCAGGGCCTTGCCTCTTTCAAGTTCAGCAGCTTTGACTTCACTCAGACGCTGGCGCTGAGGAAGGAAGATGAATACCCATAGTCTGGATGCCTCAGGAGAAGGAGGCTGCGTGGAGGTGCAGCCACAGGCCTGGAGGCGGGGCCATCTTCCTGGAGCCCATGTCCAGTGAAGGGTCCGCAGTGGGGGTCGAGGGGGCTTAGGCTCGGATTCTGCCCTGTTTGAGCCTGAAGCTGCACTGACCTCAGCTGGTGGCCTGTTGCAGTCAAGTAGGGAAGGATGGACAGACACACAGATGGCAGGGAAAACTACAGACAGAAGAGATCAAAGGTCCTTCAGATCAGAGGCAGGCAGAAGACGCTTCAGTCTTGGCCCAACACCAGCATTCCTGTGCAGACCCCAGACCAGGGCAGAGACTGAGATGTGCTCCCTCCCGCCCCCTTCCCTTGGTGGGGAGGTGGCCACCAAGGCAAGCCTTCTGCGGTCACTCCAGCCAGAACCTGCATGGGTCAGGGTGGGTGGGCCAGATCAGCCTCCATCCTGCAATCAGGGGAGTGGGGACACTGAGGGGAACAAAAACTATTTGAAAATGTTCCAAAAATGTAAGAGAACTTGGATCTCTATACTCCCGATGCTCCCCACCCCCATCAGCTAAAATATCAAGCTCTTTGCTTTCAAAGAAAAGCATTTTCTCGAGTGTTTTGCTCTCAGTTCCACATGGTAGCCCCAGCTTGCTCAGGAAGTGCTTGGCATTAGAGGGTTTTGATAGGGAGAAAAGGGAACAGGGCTGTAGTTGTTGAAGGACCATGCCAGCCCCACACGGGCAGGGATGTCTGTTCTGTTCCCTGCTGTCCCACAGTGCCCTGGACAACGCCTGGAACATGGTGGGTTCCATAAATGTATACCAAAAGAGGTATTTGTGGGCAGTTGGTCTGGGAGACAAAACTGGACCCATGGGGGCAAGAGGGCTGGCAGCTGCAGACCTGGATCAACATGCTCATAAAAAGGGGATATTAAGGCTGGGAAACTGGGAAGGTGACTGGGGTACATGACCCCCTGCTGACTCGGAGAGGGCACAGCTCCTGGCACAGTCATTAAAAATGGGGCCTCTTCAGCAGTTTTCTAAGCTACCACATTGGCACGAAGTGCATGAATGTGTTCGGGCAGGCACAGTGGAGGCTGAGGAGGGGCAGGGTTCCTTCCTGAGGCATTTGCTCTCCCACCAGCCCCACTAGCATGAATGGCAGATCCCAGCAGCCGTAACCATCCTTCTTGCAAGTTGCTCAGGCAAAATACGTCAGTGAATCCTGCTAACCCTGCCTTCAAAATAAATCCAAAATCTGACCCCTTCTCTTCGGCCCCACCCTGGCCAGGCTTCATCATTACCCACCTGGACTAGTGCAGGATGCAGGCTTCTCTGCTCCTGCCCTCACATCTGCTCTCTTCACAGGGAGAAACTGACCCCCCAAGGGAGAGCGTGTCCCACCCCTGCTCAAAACACTGCAGAAGCGCCTCATCTCATTCAGTCTAAGAGCCAAAGTCCCTGCAGTGGTGTGTGTGCAAGCCCCTGTAGGTGTGGCCCCCTGTCCCCTCTCTGCCCCCATCTCTTTCCGCTCATTCCCCTCAAGCCACACTAGCCTCTTGGCCATTCCTTGAAAATCCCAGCCTGGCTGCTGTCTCAGGGCCTTTGCACTTGTTCTTCCTTCTGCCTGCACAGCTTTGCCCCCAGACAGCTGCATGCCTCACTACCTTCGTCTGTCAAGTGTGTTCTCAAATGCTCTTAAGTATGAGCTCTGACCACTCAGTGTAGAAAAACAGCTCCTGCAGATGCTCCCAGTCCCCTTCCTTGGCTTTATTTATTTTTCCATAGCATGCTTCACCTAAGGTAACATACTACACTATTTACGTATTCATTCTGTTTCTTGTCTGTCAAGACTAGAACGAAAGCTTTGTCTCATTCCTAGAATGGAACCTGGCGTCCAGTAGGTGCTTAGTTAATATGTACCAAGCCAATGTATGCATAGTTCTGCCACCTTCAAGTTATGTGACTGGGGGCAAGTGCATTTCCTGGACCTCAGTGATCCAGTCTCTGAAATGAGGCTGACTGATGGGGTGGGGGGGAGATACATAGAGATTTGAAGTTGCTGCCCCACTACTCAATAAACATATGTGGAATAGATGTTAAAACCTGGCCCACATCTGACCTCAGGCCTGCAGGCTTCCAGCGTGGGGCTTACCAGACCAGGGCTAAGCTTGAATGCAACTTCTGGGTTGTAGTGTACCAGCCTGGCCTGGTGGGCCTCCCTCTCCCTTGTTTCCACCTGGGTGTCCCTGGTGGCATGTCAGCATGTCAGCGAGCCTTGTCCTTGGCTGGCTCCATTGCCTGCATTCCCTAGGACCCTGCTTAGAGTCCCTAGCCCTCTACCCACCCTGCCTCTCTGGTCAACAGCTCCTGTTTATTATTTAGCTCTGGAATGGCGTCTGGACACACACTTGCATGAAAGCAGCTATTCAGATAGTGCTTGGCAAAAAAAGGGCTGACCTGTCCAGACCTAGGTTCTCCAGAACACAGTCATACCTCACCAGGAAGGACTGGGCCCTTTAAACCTGTGAGCACCACTACCAACCCAGCGAGGGAGGATCCCAAGTCCCTTGGGGCAGACTCTTGGTGAAAGGTGAAGTCACAACCTAGGGAGCAGGAAGCCTGCCAGCCAGGCAGCCTCCTCTGCTGGTGTTCCAGCAACATTTGAGTGCTGGGTGCTGGCACCATGATCCCATGGAATCCTGCCAGTAGGGTCTGATGGAGTAAGCAAGACTTTGGGGTTCATGCACACTTAGGTTTGAATTGTGAGGTTGCCACTCCATTCATTTGATCCATATTAAGCTGCTGCACTGCCACACGCCATGCACTATGCTTGGTGGAGGTGAGCAAGGAATCTTGAAATTGAGAGTCGGATGGGATCCAGTTGTGTGGCTGTGGTCTTGACAAGTTCTTTGCAAGCTCTCAGCCTGGGTTTCTCCTCTAGGGGATGGTCAGATCCTGACCTTGGGGTACTGTCTTGTGACTCTCCATGATACCACTTGTGGAAGGGCCCTGGCCAGGTTGTGGTTTCCATCACCCTTTGGCAGATGTGAATGGCACCCCTGCTGAATCACTACCCCTCTGTACCACTGCCCCAGGAGCTCCAGGGAGTCCCCAGGGAGCCAGGGAACAAGAGAAGCCCCTGGAACAAATGACAGGCTCTGCCCTTTTTTGAGACAAGCCACCCACCACCATCCCATCCCTCTACACCCATCCCCAGAATCTGGAATCCGTGAAGGCTACTCACTGAGCGACCTGGAATCTGTGAAGGGTACTCACTGAGCGATGTCAGGTGAGTCTTAGGACGTGTCCTGGCCCTGATGTTCTTCATCTTCCCCCTCCACCCCCATTTTCTCCAGTGGAACTATTGGCTCAAAGAAGAGAAACCCTGGGCTTGGTCAGGCTTACGGGAGGAGGGCTTGGTTTAACCTCATTCTTTCATGCATTCACTAACTCGTTCATTGAACAAGTGCTTATGGAATGTGTACCAGGAACCATTCCAAAGGAACAAACAGACAAAAATACCCACCAGATACATAAATATGTAAATTACATGGTATATTAGAAGGTGGGGAGCAGCATTCCAGGCAGACGGATCAACAAGTGCAAAGGCCCTAAGGTGAGAGTGTGCCTGGTGAATTCAGGAATGGCAAGGGGCAACGTGGTGAGTGGGGCAACAGGCGGGACTGAGGGCAGGAGGTGGTGGGGGCCTGATTGTGTGGGCTGTCATCAGCCACCTGGGGAACTCTCTCTTCCTCATCACTCAGAAACTGGGGAGGGAAGGGAAGACATTCCAGCCAGGTTGGTGATCCCCAGCAGGCATTTGGGCTTTTCCATTGCCACCTTAATGGTATACACAATGCACATCTCCTTGTTCATCCAGCAGCCTCAGGACTGAGTGACCCTGGTCCCCAAGACAGATACTGAAGACAGAGACTAAGCAGCCTGACATTTTAAATATGGGGAGCCCAGAGCAGGGCGGGGCTGCCCAGGACCTTAGGGATTCATTTCTCGTAGGGAGGCCTGCTACCAGGCTTCAGGGAATGCCAGAAAAAAGGTGCCCGAGGCCCATCTGGCAGGTAATGATGGGCAGGGTTGGGTGTAGGATGTATGGAGACTTTAGTATGGGCAAGGTGGGGGTTTAGTAGGTGGAGGGGGGAGATTGGGACATCACTGAGCAGCAAAACCCAAGTGTGACAGGTGGTCGGTATGCTCCTGCCAGAGCAGAGAGACCTGAGTAGGAGGAAGTGGAGGTGGAGGCCCAGGAGAATGAGACAGACAGACTCACTGGCCAGCGGGAGAAAGTGGTAGGACTAGCCAGGGCTGACACATCTGTGTGATCCCTGGTGCAGTAAATCCGGTAGATGGATGGACACGTGGATGGATAGAAAGGTGGGTGGATGCAGCGACGGATAGATGGATGAATGAATGAATGACTGCGTGGGCGGTGAGCGGCTGGGAGAGGGGCGGGCCAGCTGAGCGCTCAATCACAGCCCCAGGGCTCGGTGCCCGCCAGCTGCACTCAGAACCCCCCTCACCGCGGCCCTGCCCGGGGGTGCGTAATTACTTGCCCCCAGGGCTCTGGATCTGCTGCTGGGACTACAGAGAAGAGGGGCCTGAGCCACCGCCGCCAGGCTCCACGCGCCGGCCTCGAGCGCACTCCCTTCGGCCGCCGGGGAACCTAGAGGCGCGGTTTGGCCCCAAGGTCCCCGGTCCCGCTCTTCTTTGTCTCGGCCTAGTTCTCGGCTGTCTCCGGGCCGCGACCCACCTCTCCGGGCGGTCCTTGCCGCGTGCTTCTGTGCTGCCCCGGGATCATCGAGTCAGTTCTCACTGCGTTCCCGGCCCGTAGGCATCTCCCCCAGCTGGGGAGGGTCCCCCAAACCCTGTGCCTCTAGGACCGCGGGGCCGGCAAGTGGCAGGATCTCCAAGCTGCGTCTCTGATGCGGCGAGGGGAGGTGCGCGATGAAGGCCCCCCTCTTCTCCGCCTTCTCTCTACGCCCCACCGCTACTACACGTCGCGCTGCGCCGCGACCCCGGCGCTGCCTGTTCGCGCCTTAAGCGGCTCTTCTGCCGCGGTGCGATCCCCGACGCCAGCAGGACTAACCCCCACCCGCCAGGCTTCAGACCCCACGCAGATCCAACCACACACACACGACCGCCTGCAGATACCACAGCCCTTTTCGTTAACCCAAAGCCCCGCACAGGCGCACTGCCCCTACATGTGCAGCCCCACACACCCACAAGCCCACTCGCAAACAGACCCACACGGCCACACAACTGTCCTCCGGACACTCAGCCCCACGCACGCACAATCCCATACACACACAACCGCACACAGGCGCAATCCCACCCACGCAGTACCTCACGGAGTCGCACAACCCCCCTATAAACAATCGCACAGACACAACCCCACGCAGCGCCGCATCATTCAGTCCCGCCGAGACCCAGAAACACATTCACAAGCTTGTATCCAGACCCCCCTCCCTCCAAGCCCCGTGACATTCACTCGTAGGACAGACCAGAAATATACAGCCACACTGATACACGGACCTAAACGCACAGCCAAGACCTCACCCGCAGGCTCGTAAGTCACTAGAAAAATATTAAAGCGTTCCCTCCCTCCCCTCCTCTCTTTGACACACACACGCCCGCGCGCGCGCGCGCGCGCACTCTCACACTCACACCCCCCGTCCCTAAGCGCCTCGGAGCCTCGCAGCCGGTGACCCCGAGGCCCCGCGGTGAGAGCCAAGGGAGCGTCTCCCCGGCGCCCCCTCCTCCTGCTCCCTTCCAGAGCTCATCACTCGTCCCCCCGCCCGCCTCCTTCTTCCCTGCCCCCTCCTCCTCCTCCCTTCCCCCGCGTCTGGGGCGCGGGCTGCGCGCAGCCAAGCCCCCTCGTCGCGCGCCCCTCCCCGCGCGCGCCCCGCGCCAGCACCGCGCTTACCGAGTGGATGCGGCCACGGGGCCGTCTCTAATTACCTCCTGTCCCCCGGCGGCCTGTGAATAATGGCTACTGAGGGCGCTCGCAGGGGCTGCTAAGAAGGAAACGCGGGGTGCGAGAGGCGCGGCGCGCGCGGGAGCGCGAGGGAGAGGAGCGAGCCTGGGGCCGCTGCGAGCGGCTGGCGAGAGAAAGGAATCGTGCGAGCGCTCACATTTGTTTCTCCCAAGGATCTCATCTGGTCACCGCGTTCTGGAAGAGGCGAGAGGGAGAGCGTGCGCGAGAGGAGGAGAGAGACGGCGGGGGAAAGGGAGACGGCGAGACGCGCAGCGCCGGCGCCCGGGAGACCCAGGAGGAGCCCGCAGGTATTGTTGGCGGCGGAGCTTTGTGTCTTCGGCGGGCCGCTGTGGGCGCCAGGACTCCCCGAGCCCCCGGCCCACCGCCGCGCGCAGACCTGCCCCGAGCCCGGGGCTGCAGGCTGGGGTCGCCGCCCGCCGCGGACACCCCTCCCGCTGCGCCGGGATCTTGGCTGGAGTTGCGGATTTGCCTGTCTGGGGGTTTTCCACGCTGGTTGAGGGAATCGGTCTCAGGAGAAGGAATTTTTCTTCCTTTTTTTTTTTTCTTTTTCTTTTTTTTTTTTTTTTGGCCGCTTTTGGCCGCAGTTTGGTTGTGCTGGGGATTCCCCCCTCCCCTTTCCTCCACAAAGCATTGGTGAGCGGTCTTGGCGACTGTGGTATTGGCGGAAGGCATGGGGCTGAGATGGCGGGGCTGGTGGCCGCGGATGGGGAGGCGAGAGATGCCAGAGAAGGAAGGAGTTCTGTTCAAGTTCTCAATCTGCGCCCCGAAGCTGGTCGGACCGGGGAGGACGATCCGCGCGCCCGATCCTGCTCCGGGCAACCGGTGGGAAACTTCCCGGGAGCGCGGCCTCCCTGGGGACTCAGCGCCCCTGACGCCTCCAGGCGCTTCCTCGGGCCGCTGCGGCCCCTCCTCGCCGCCCGCCAGCGCTTAAGGTCGCGCTCTCCCCACCCCCGCCTTCCTCCCTTCCCCGGCGGCTTCCGGATATGGACAGCGCTGCAGGAGCGGCTTCAAACACTTCCCCTGGAGACCCCTCCCCACTCCCCGCAAGAGAGCCTGCCCAGTGGTCCCCCCCGCCCTGCGCCCCAGCCTCACGCGCGGTCGAGTGGCCAGGCTGACAATGAAATCTCGCACCTCTGCCGTGGGGGAGTGGGGTGGGGAGGAGGTCCCTCCTGGGGCTGCTGACCCTGGGCCTTGGGCGGGGGGGGGGGGGGGGGGGGGGCCCGGGGGGGGGGGGTTGTTTGGGTTAGAGATGTCGACTTGGGATGGCGCCGGGGCAGGGAGGGGGGTTGGGGGGTGTGCGCGGCGAAGGCGAGAGGCTTGGGTTCGCGGCCGGGGGTCGTGGATGGCAGCCCCTCTTGGGCTTGGCGATTGGCTGGTGACTTTAGGCACGTCGAGGGCCCCTCCAACCTCAGCCTCCTCCCCTCCGGTACAATGCGGTCTGAAAGAGGTGATCCCGAGGGTGCTGTGCTTGTGTGACGAAGTGTTTGTCTCCTGCGATCCTCAGCAGACGCTGCTCCGATGACCCGGAGATCCGGACGCCTCGCCCCCTCCCTCAGGGCCGGGAGGAGGGGAGGATGAAGGGGGAGGAGAGTGGTGGGAACTTCTCCTTTCCCACTGCGGCCATGGGAAGGAAATGCTAGCCCAGAAAATTTCTGGGGACCGCAGTCCTGAGGCAGGGACTCAGTCCAAGGGGGGACCACCGGGTCAGAGGCTTCCTGGCACTCAAAAGCCCCCAGATTCTTTTGCTCCATCGGGGGATGCAGAGGAAGGGGAGACGTGGAAGAGCGAAGGGCTAGCTGGACTGGCATTGAGGAGTGGAGAGCCCGTGGAAATCAGCCTTAATTGGATTCCCAGGCAAGCAGCCAGGCGATCAAGGTGCCCCCTCCCCTTTTTCTTCCTGGGTTGGAGAGCCAGGTCCAGAGACACCCAGGCAGGTGAAGGCAATTCCTCTCCCTTCTTAAAATGAGGATTCCTGGGGGAGAGGGGAGGCACCTTTTGAGAGGGAGGGGGGCAGCTAGACTGTTTTCAGGCTGTTCTGTCTCTTGGTCCAGGAATAGAGAGAGTTAACCCTCCCCCAGAAATCTGTCAGCCCCCACACAGCAGGCAAACATTGTTGGACCCTCTTGACATGCTAACAGCATGACACCGGCTGACTGGAGCTAGCAGATTCTAGACTCTGGACTCCCCCTTCAAAGCCTGACAGGACCCAGCTGGGTGGTGCCTTGTTCAGGGACCTTGTGGGAGGCGGAAATCAGAGCCCAGAGAGGGTCAGGCAGCAAGGCAGTGGCCTTTTGGCCCGGAGGGAAGAGGGGTTACAAGCCAGGGCCATCGGGGAACTGGAAGGGAAGTCGCCATGGGTCTGGGGTAGAGGGAAGGGAGAGGCCCTTCTACCCTTGGCCCAGGCTCCTGAGCAAGCCTTTGCCCTGCTCCCCACCCCCACCCTTCCCGCCCACCCACTCAGCTGCAGGCCTGGCCATTAAGGGTGGGTGTCTGACCCATAGGTTGGACCTGGAGACCCTAGCAGCTGAGGGAGGCCTGGGTGAGGCTCTGGGAGACAGGACTGAAACCAGCAGGGATTCAATGCTGCTCATGCCCCATGGCACAACCCCCTTATTTGTAGGGCTGCCTTCCCTTCCCCAGACCTCGAGTTTCCATTTTCAAGAACCTTTTTCTTCCTCTCTTCCTTGGAGCCCCCAGGGCCTGGCACACAGCAGACACTCACAGTGTCCTGTGTTTGTCCAGCCAAACACAGGAGTGAATGAATCAGTGATGAATGAATGAAAAGGGAAAGTTTCTCAATTGGAAGCATCTAGCCTTTGTGTATTTTTTTAAATCTTTTTGAAATATATATTGTAAAATAGCATTCAGAGAAATGCTGCAAAAAAAAAAAAAAGAGAAAAATAAGGTTATTGACAGTCTTAGCGGGCTCTGACAATGTTAGTATTTTGATGTAGTTCTTCCCAGTGCTTTTCGACTCGGTGGTTGGTTTGTTTTTTAAAGACTTTGTCGTCATTCTCTATATTCAGATGTATATCCTGCTTGCTTTGCCGGCATAATGTGAGCCTTTTCCTGTTTTGTAACCAGTGCTTCATAAACACCATGGTTAATGTCTTCAGGCTTTTCCAATCAAGTGGATGTACCATAATTTACTTAATATTCCCCTTTTGTCCAACATTCTGGATGTTCCTGATGAATGATGTAGTGGATATATTTTGTATAGAGAGCTTTTCTTGATATTTAAAATGATTTGCTCAAAATGCCGCTGCTGATGCTGAAGGCTCCGACTGCCTGCAGTGGGAGAAACGGCTTCTCTAGTTTTCCCTGGATAAGTGGGACACTATTTTTCCTTCCCCACAATCTAGAATCTTCCACCAGAGCCGAAAAGAGCCTTGGCAGTGAATCACCTATCTGACCTCCCTCCTTTGACAGAAGAGGAAGCCAGAGCCCAGAGAGGGGAAGCAAGTCCCAAGGTCACACAGCAGTTGCTGGGCTCTGCAGCAGTGAAGACCCAGCTACTGATTTGCCATGTTGGTTTTCGCATCTGAAAAGATTCCTGAGGTCTTTAAGGCTGCCCATTTCACAGATGGGGGGACTGAGACCCCAAGCTTACCCCTGGTGCCGCCAGCTGGAGCCCCAGACAGGCTTCTCGGCCCTCCTAGGCCACCCCCAACTGGGTATGTTCACAGGATTTGGTGGCCACAGGCTCCTTGTTGCTCGCCCCACCTACCCACCACAGTGCCCCTTCCTCTTTGCCATCCCATTCTCCAGACAAAAAACTGAGGCTCCAAAGCAGATGCAGTGAAGGGGTGGGACTGTAGGTGTCTGGGGACCCTAGTGGTTGAGTCCCTGCCCCATTCCTCAGTTTACTTGTCATAGACCTAACCTTGGATCTGTTCAGGAGCAGAGGCAGGTGTTGGCACAGATATGTGGTATGAAGGAGTGATGTGGGGGATGGGGTATACCTTAAAATCTCTGGCCTGAGATTCACCCCAGGAGACCCCCTGGGGAGAAGAGAAGGAGAGAGAAAGTGAGAGAGAAGAAAGAGTGTAAGCAGAGGCAGTAGGAGAGAAAGCAAGGGATTAGAAAAGCGGGAAGGGAGTTGGAAGGAAGAAAATGGGGGGAGGATAAAGAAGGAAAAGAAAAAAAGATGTAAGTGAAATGAAGAAAAAAGAGAGAAAGCCCCCTCATCTTGAAGGCCTCATGGGGCACCCAGGGAAGTGGCTGGGTGGCATCACTCCCAGTGCGGGTGTCAGGCTGGCCATCCGGGTGGGCTGTGCAGGGCCCAGTGGAACAGCTGTTTGGGGGCCAGAGGTGGGAAGGTCTGGCCGGTGGGTGTCAAGAAGGCAAGGCCTGGAGGTGGTGGCTTCCCTATTTCACTAGGTCCCTCGTGGGGCAGGTGGTAGGACACCCCAGGGGAGAGGCTTTAGGGGTGCTTGTGGGGGACAGGGTAATTGTGGCTCTGACTCCCCATCAGAGGACAGGGACTTTCTTCCCCCTCCCCTGCAGTACACCAACCATCCAGGTTGAGAGAAACCTGCCGTGAGTGTGAGCATTTGGACATTTCTGTGGTGTATCTCTGTGCTTGGATGCGCCCCCAGGGACATGTGCATCTGTGTGTGCACGTCTGTGTGTGTGGTGTGCCTGTGGGTGCCTCTGTTTTTGTGGTGTGTTTGTGTATGTGTGCACATCTGTGATCCTGTTTGTGCATTTCTTAAGGGGTTTGTGTGCCTTCCAGCTTGGGCATGTGTTGTGCATGCGTGCCTCTGTGTGTGTGTCCCCTCTGTGGTGTCAGTCTCTGATCCCATTTGTGCATTTCTGGGGGGAGGGGAGGGTGCCCCCGAGCTCGGTCGTGTGTGTGTGCGTGCGCGTGCATGTGTGTGCATGTCTGTGTGTGAGCACACTGTTTCCTCCTAATGGCCCCAGGAGGGATCCAGGCATCAGGCTTTTGTGCTGCTTCAAGGTTGTGGCTGGGTGGGTGAAGCGGGGGGAAGGCCTTCAACAGGGAGGGGTGGGGTTGAGGGAGGCAAAAGAAAATCTTAAAAGACCGTCTTCCCTCTGGTCTCCAAGGAGATCAGCCTGTGAAATGATCCGCACGTTAATTAAAAACGATTATATCCTGATTGAGCCATTCCTGCTCACATCCCCCAGCCAGGGAAAGGAAGAGGCTGAGAGCAGAGGATGCAAAATGGGGTAGGGTCCAATGGCAGGGCACAGCCAGGTGGAGCCGCAGCCCACGGCGGGGAGCACAGGCTGGGGGAGTCAAGTGGGAAGGTGTTTAGGGGCACGTGCCCAAGTCTGATTGGAGCTTCTCCTTTTAATTTTAGGGACTCTCTTCTGGTGGTGGTCTCTGAGATCCCAGGAGTGGGTGGCAGCCACCCAGCCCCATGGATCTCCACTCATATGCCAGGCACTGAGCTTGTTGTTTGCACAGATCCTGCAAGTCAGCGCTTGTGGTTCCAGTTTTACAAAGAAGTGATGTGCTTGAGGTCATGCAGCCAGGAGTTAGAAACCCCAGATTGAACCCAGTCCTCTGACCCCAAGGCCCAGATGCCCTTCATAGCTCCTAGCTGCCCCCAGATTCCCACCATGAGCCCCTACCTCTGCAGGACCCGTGGGAAACTGGGGCCCACAATGACAAGACCTTCTCCATGGCACCCCTGAGGTGGTTCCTTTCTGGGTCCGAGCAGCACAGGGCTGGGAGGCTGTGATGTCCATTCACGTGGGGAGCTGGGTGACTCACTAGCCTGGAGCAGCCCTGGGCTGACTCAGGTCACCTTTGTCAACCTGGGCAAGGCCTGCCTCTCCCCACCTCGCTCCTCCCCCACACTGGCTCATGGTTTCACGGCAGACCAGCCACAGGTGCCCCGTGAGGCTCAAGACACTGTATCCACACTGCTGGGTACCTGTGCCAGGCCTTCTCTGGAAGGAGTCTGGGCCTAGTCACGCCGGGCCTTGTCTGGTTATCTGTCTGCTGTAAGCCCTGTAAGGACTACGGTGGTAGAAAGGAGTAGTAATAACAATAAACCAGGCGACCCTCCACCTCCACCCCAGCATCAGGTGTTGCGGGGTTCACAAGTGTGACAGATCTCAGCCCTTGTGGGACCTGCCTGCTGCCATACCTCTGCCAACTCCCACCCACCCATGTGCCTCCTGTATGTTTCCTGAGCCCAGCTTCTCTGAGAGGAGGAGACCCACTGTGGCTTGGCCACACCCAGAAGCAAGTGAGATCGCTGGCCATGAGAGGGGGCTTTTTCTGCTTCTTTGAGCCTCAGTTTCCCCTTTGTATAATGGGGATCATAGCTTTTTCCGGAGAGGACAAGAGAGTAAGGAAAACCAGGTCAAGTTTGTTCAAGTGCCTGGCAGCCCTGGAACACACACAGGGACTCATTTGTGCATTTGTGCACCTGTCCGTCCGTTCAGGGCACTTGTGTGTTGCCGTAGCAGGGGCCTTGGGTTTGCTGGCTTCTGGGGAGGGACACACACTGTCACATTTCAGTGCTTTCTAGGAGACAGTCTGGGGCTCAGGTGACTGTCATCTCCACATGAGCCTCTAGGGGGCAAAGATGCTCATTGGACCCACCTGAAGCTATGTTATCAAAGGTAGAGTGGGAGAAGGGAGAGATATTTCTGCTGGGGTAGGTCCTAGTGAGATTTGCCGAACCTGGTCCCACATCTTAGCAGGAGCCAGAAACAGTATCATGAGGGATCAGAGGGGCGGGCAGAACAGGAAGTCAGCATCCACCTGTTCCCTAAGGCAGAACTGGGAGAGAGGCAGGCAGATGTTCACTCATTCCACAAAAAACCCTTTGCACTGAAGCGGGCAGAGAGACCCTGCCTGTGCTGGGCCATCCCTGCAAGATGCCACCTTTCAGGAGCAGTTTTTGTGATGTTGGTATCTGCCTTCCTGCTAACTATCCCTTTCCTGCCCTTCCCAGGGCTTGAAATGCTTCCGTTAGTCACTGCCGAGGTCAGAGCATAGAAGGCCCTGCTTAAAATGCAAACGTGTTACTTGGAGGAGCGATCAGAAGATGAACTCATGTTTGCATAATGCAGGGGCCACCCACCCCTAGACCCCGCAGGGCCAGACAGGCAGTGCTGATGAGGATGTGGTGGCTGCCTGGCCCTCACGGGGCGCAGTAGCTCAGCTCTCCCAGGGCAGCCATGGGGATGCAGCCCACGGCGCCTGTTGCCCACTGTCTCAGGACCAGGATTCAGATGTTGACATGATACTTCCTGGTCTGTATGTGTTGTCACCTAATTCAGCAGCGCCCCTACGACGAGATTCAGACCCGGGGCCACTAGTGCAGCCTCCTGGCTTCATTGCTGCTGCCCAGTGGTCACTACGACCATCCTGTAATACAAGTGGGGCAGGGATGGCAAAGCTGGGGCTCCCAGAGGGGAGCTCCCCTGCCCAAGTCTAGGCCAGTGAGGCCCTGCCAGGGCTGGGGTGTCATATGAGGTGCTGTCACCAGACTGGGGGACCGAGGCACAGGATGAGACTTTGTTGACCCAGGAGGGTAGGCTGGAGCAGACCTTTCCAAGGGCGGCACGGGGCAGAGAGAGAAGCTTCGCCAGTGCCACTCTGCTGTGGGTGTCCCAGCCACAGGGGCCTTACTCTGGGCCCACTCGCAGTCTGGGACCTTGGGCCAGAGCCCCTGAGTGGCTGAGAGAGAGCCCTTTCTAGGCAGCAGGGCAGGCAATGCCCAAGGAGGCAAGCTCTGCAGGGCCCTGGGAACTGCCAGATGCCAGGCATGGTGCCAGCCTGGTGTGCTTCTCTTACCCACCTAGCCCTTGGTAGCCCTCCTAAAGGTGAGGACGTGGGAGCAGAGGGGCCATACACACAGGGTGTTGGGGCCAGCCTGAACCAGGTCAGCCTGACCCTGTGCTTGGGGCGCCCAGCGGCCAGGCCTGTCCTGCACATCTGATTCATGCCTCGTTTACAGGCTGTGTTTCATTCTCTTCAGTCCTTTCACAGGATCTGCTGATAGCCCCAAGGGTCTGGCCGAGATGCCCTGGCCAAGGCACCCAAAGGGACAGGGACTAGGTCTCCAAGAGCAAGCATTTTGCTGCAGAAGGAAGGATGTTGGCTGCAGGACAGAGCATGCCAGAGACTCGGGGCTGTGGGTGGCAAGCAGGTGGGATTGGAGAGGCGGAGGCAGGGACTGAGGCCACAAAGGAGTCTGGGCCTTGACTGCTTGAAGAGTTTTATCTTGAAGGCAGTAGGAAAAGACGGGTGCTCTGGACAGAGAGCATGGCTGGAGCTAAGTCTCAGCAGTGGGAACACACAGGGACGATGAGGAGAGGCTCAAGAGGATCAGAAGAGGACCTGAGTGGGGCCTCAGTTTCCTCCCTGGGAACTCCTGAGTCCTCTGGGGTGTGGGCTGGATGAGAGCAGCCTCCCTCCTCCTGGAGCTGCTGTGCAGGCCTGGAACTCTGGTCTAGAGGGAAGCAGGGACCTGACCATCTCCCCAAGCTCTTGCCTAAGCCCAGAGCAGCTCAGCCTAGCCCTGCATCCCCTGTGAGCTGTGCACTGGGAGGGACTGTTCAGTCTCGGCTGGGGAAGTAGGTGATGGTCCTGGGGGACTGATAATTAAAGCTCAGCAGATTATAATTCCCTGAAAGAAAGCTCAGCACGGAGAGGAACAGTGCCCAGAGCCTGTTCTCAGAGCCTTGTGCAGGCTGGAGGAGGATCGCTGGGGGAGGCGGCGGCAGGGGGGGGAATAAGAATGATACCTGGAACTGTCGCGTTCAGAGCTGCTTCTTGGTGAGGCCTCCTAGGTGCCCAGCCCTGGGCACTTTGCTGTTTCCAGTCTTCAGACCTTCCTTGCCAGTGAAAGATTCCTGCCATCCCCATTTTACAGATGAAGAAGCTGAGGCTTGGAAAGGTCTGGCAACTGTGGTTCAAGGCCCATGGCTGGTAAGAAGTGAGCCTGCGGCCGAACCCTGGGCTATGTTGGGAGCGTTGGCCTCCTTACTGAGAAGAAGGCACTGCTTAACTCGGACAGAGGCTGTCTGATGGCGGAGTCCCGGGCAGGCCACAGGCCTGAAGCAGGAACAGGTTGGAGCAGGGAAGATCTTCTTAGTACTCCTCAGGACGCTCCCCATGTTTGTGGCCTTCTGTCTGGGGGAGGGGAATGGGATCACGGGTCACAGTGTGGTGACTGGATCTGCCATTCACTTAGTCACCTGCTGTGTGATGCCAGGCAGGTGACGTCCTTCCTTGGGCATCTCTATAAAGGGCTTGTGTTCTCCTGGGGTGTGCAGACTTCTTTAAGAATCTCTTCCTCCCTCATTCATCCTACAGGTCCCAACTGAGCCTGTTCTCACGCCAGGAGCTCCTGGCGTACTCCTCTCATCACCTGCCGGAGCTGGGCTCTGTTATCATCCCCATTTGACAGAAGAGCACACCAAGGCCCAGAGGCTACTGCTGCCTGGCGGCCAGCCTTCTCCTCGCCAGTTAACCCTGCTTCGTGCAGTCCTGCTGCCCAGCTGTTGCTCCTGCCTGTCCCCTTGGCCCTGCCTGGAAGACCCTCACTCTCCCATGCCCTGTGCAGAGCCTGCTGCCTCCTCTGCCATCTCTTCCACAGAGAGGCCAGGGCTTGAGCACACAGGCCAGAGGTTGTCCTCTGGCAATGCCCCCAGGTGGGCGCTGTTTGGCCAACCCAGGGTTTTAACAATAACATTGGATTTCACATACAAATTCTACATTTTGCTTCCCTGAAAAAAAAAATCAGGTCGGCATTGCAGGGCCACACACCCACAGGGCGCTATCAGCAGAGCTGCCACGGGGCTGCCACCTTCTGAGTCACCTGGTTCCTTGCAGTGCCCACTCATGTGCCAGCTGGGCCCTGGCACTCTGGAGCTTGCCACACTGCTTAGACCTGGGTTCCTGCCCTGGCATCCTGGCTTTCCCTGATCTGAGGCAGATTATGTCTTTGAAGCTCATCTAGTAAATGTCAAAACCGAGAAACTGATTCCAAACTGGGTCTTGGTGTTTTCTGAGAATACTCCAGGCCAGAAAGAAAAAGAAAGGGTGCACCAGGTGCGGGGCACTGCGTGGGGAAAGATAAGGAGGTGTGAAGGGACGCAGAACGCTTGGGGAATAATACCGTGTTCTCCTTGCCTGTTAAGTACTTGGTTGGCAAAGCCTGAATACTAACACCAATCAGATTTTGCTTGTTCTATAAGATGATTCATTCATTCCAGGCATTCAGATGACCCTCACAGCATCCCTGATAGAGCGCCATTGTGGGTGCTTTTATTCTCATTTTCAGCAGATAAGGACACTGGATCTCAGGGAAGTCACATGGCATGCCCCAGGTCCCAGTAAGGGCAGGACCCCGACAAGAACTCCGACCCCTGACTCCCAGTCCAGTGCTCGTTCTCTCTAAGACACTGAAAAAATTGGCTCTTTGGTGGGCTTCTTTCTCTGGTGCGTTTTTTAAAATGCTCCTTTAGTTAACATGCGGGAGGGATTTCCATGTTCTCGTACATAACCTTTTGCTGAAGTGACAATGTGCGATAAAAGGGTCCCAGGAGAGCCGGTGTAATTTGGGCTGTGAGGGACAGAGAATACCAATGCAGAAGCCTCTGCAGAAGGCCTGGCTGCTTCTGGGGGCTGGGGGACCCGGGGCCCCCTCACCACCCAATGCAAAGGTCTGGCCATCTTGGGCCCTGTGACCACGTGTACATTCTGATTTGTCTTCCACTGCTTGGTTTATTTTCCTCACGTTTTTGGGTGAGGATCTTGGTTCCTAGAGGAGAGAGGTCTAGGCAGAGAGAAAATGAGCATCTGGGACACAGGGAGGGATTGAGGAGGATGCGTGAGGACAGACATTGAAGCCTTGTTTCTAGTCAAGCGCTGGCTAGTTGGGGGGTGTCACACAAAGGAGTCCACATAGAAGGCAAACTGAAGGGCATGTTCAAGTGCTGTTCACGCCTGCCTTTAGCCCCCAAGGACCAAAAAAGGGGCTTGACATAGCGAGACCCTCTCTACAATTTTTCTTTTTAATTTAGCCAGGCATGGTGGTGGGTACCTGTAGTCCCAGCTACTCCAGAAGCTGAGGTGGGAGGATCACCTGAGCCTGGGAGGTCAAGGCTGCCATGAGCCAAGATTGTTCCACTGCACTCCAGCCTGGGTGACAGAGCGAGACCTTGTCTCAAAAAAATAAAAAGTTGGGGGGATGTTAAGGAGGTTCCAGTTAATTGTGGCTGATTCTAAACTGGGAGGCTTAATAAATGGTAATTATCCTCCTGTGGGAGCAGACCAGAGCTAACCAAGCCCACCGGGAATGGGGTTCATGGAGACAGACCCCCTTTTCCCTCCCACCCACCCGAAGGCTCCAAGAATTTCCACTGCAGAGGTGTCAGGGACAGACCTGGTGCAGACCAGTGGGCCCATCACCTGCTTCCTTATGTGCAGTTCAGCGTGTTTAGGTGTATTACATGCCTGCCTGCGTGTCTGCGTGTGAGCTCCTTGGACACACATGGGGGCACATATCTGTGCTTGCATGTTTGTACATCTAAGTGTGTGTGTATCCACATGTTCTGACACCAGCTCGCCCTCCACAAAGCTATTTCCAGGCCCCGTTCCCCAGGAACAGCCGTCCCTCTTTCCTTTCCCACCTGACATGGGGCAGGGAGGAGAGAATCTGTTTGAAATCTCAACAGGAAATGGGCTTTGCACCTCCAGAGAGCAGGACTTGCTTGTGTGGACAGAGGTGACAGAAAGGTTTCCGTTCCATCCAAAGAGGAACTTTCTTTTATTTTACTTTTTTATTTTTATTATTTTTTTCTTTTTGAGACGGAGTCTTGCTCTTTCGCCCAGGCTAGAGTGCAGTGGCTGGATCTCAGCTCACTGCAAGCTCCGCCTCCCGGGTTTACGCCATTCTCCTGCCTCAGCCTCCCGAGTAGCTGGGACTACAGGCGCCCGCCACCTCGACCGGCTAGTTTTTTTGTATTTTTTAGTAGAGATGGGGTTTCCCTGTGTTAGCCAGGATGGTCTCGATCTCCTGACCTCGTGATCCACCCGTCTCAGCCCCCAAAGTGCTGGGATTACAGGCTTGAGCCACCGTGCCCGGCCTTATTTTTTTATTTTATTTATTTATTTTTTTTGAGATGGAGTCTTGCTCTGTCGCCTAAGCTGGAGTGCAAAGGCATGATCTCGGCTCACTGCAACTCTGCCTCCCGGGTTCAAGCAATTGTCCTGCCTCAGCCTCCCGAGTAGCTGGGATTACAGGCGCCCACCACCACGCCCAGCAAATACTTTGTATTTTTAGTAGAGACAGGGTTTTACCATGTTGGTCAGGCTGGTCTTGAACTCCTGACCTCAGGTGATCCACCCCTCGGCCTCCCAAAGTGCTAGGATTACAGACATGAGCCACCATGCCCGGGCTTTTTTTTTTTTTTTTTTTGAGACGGAGTTTCGCTCTTGTTACCCAGGCTGGAGCGTGATCTGGGCTCACTGCAACCTCCGCCTCCTGGGTTCAAGTGATTCTCCTGCCTCAGCCCCCCAAGTAGCTGGGACTACAGGCATGCGCCACCATGCCCAGCTAATTTTTTTTGTATTTTTATTAGAGTTGGGGTTTCACCATGTTGATCAGGCTGGTCTTGAACTCCTGACCTCAAGTGATTCACCCACCTCAGCCTCCCAAAGTGCTGGGATTACAGGTGTGAGCCACCATGCCCGGCCCAAAGAGGCACTTCCTGTCATTCAGAAGTGATCCAAAAGTGGCCTGGGCTGCTCCAGGAGGTAGTGGGTGCCACATCTTAGGTGGGTAGGTATGCAAGCAGATGCCCAACCTGTGCCTTCCTCTCTTTTGTGGTCCCGTCTAAGCGCAAAGTGCCTAGGGCTGTGTATCTCTCGGCGGCAGTTCTGAGGTGGCCCTGTCTTGCCAACCCAGCCTGGTTGGAGGGACTGACAGGGCTTCTACCCCTAGGTGTCCTCTCAGCTTGGCCCACAAGAGGCCTGAAGAATGTGGGGGACTGTGATTGTGTGTGTGGGTGTGTGATGTGTGACAGTGGACTTGTTTGTGTATCTGTGTTATGTGCGTGCATCTGTGTACGCTGTGTGTACTTGTGTGGGTGGGGCTTCAAGGGTTGAGTGTGGGTTTGCATGTTGTGAGTGTGCATTGCATATGACCCTGGAGGAGGGGGCACATTTCTGGACTGTGTGGATATTGACTGTGAACTGTGAGTATGTGCACTTGGGCCAGTGGAGGTGTTTGTGGCTAGAACGTGTCTGGAGGGAGCTGTGCTGTGTCCTGGGAGGCTCTCAGTCATTCCAAACCCTGACCATTCATGCTCCCCCTCCCAGAGACCTTGGCACCTGCCAGCACTGCTCTTGACTTCGTCCTTGCTCTGGGATAAGAGCAGGCCCAGCAGATGGCCAACAGGTCCCAAGGAACAGAGGAACGGGCGGGGAGGAGGCCCAGTCGCTGCTTAGCTTCTCTGTAGGAGATCTAGAAGGAAGTGGGTCTTTGTGTTTCTGCAGCATCTGGACCAGATGGAGAGACCTTTCTGGAGATGCCATGCACACTTCCAGATACAAGCTGGAACATTTCCAGAAATGGAATGCTTTTAGAAATGAGACATGGTGTTTCTGGAGACAGGATGAGGACGTTTCTAGAGAACAGATGAAAAGCATTTCTGGAGGAGGGGCATTTCTGAAGATGAAATGAGAACATTTCTGGAGATGGGAGAGGGCATTTTTGAGGAGTAAAGATGAGGCTTTTCTGGATTCTGAGCATTGCTAGAGATGGGACATTTCTGGAAATGGAATCTTTCTAGAGAGAAACTAGAATACTTCTGGAAGTGGTGTGTTTTTGAAGATGATGCTGGAGTATTTCTGGAAATAAAATAGGGCACTTCTGAAGATGAGGTATTTTTGGAGCTGAAATGCAACATCTCTGGAGATGGGATGTGGCATTTCTGGAAGTGGAACATTCTTGGAGTTAGGGTGGAGCCTCTGTAGACCACTGGCATTTCTGGAAATGGATTACATTTGAAGATGAGGGGGAATAGTTCTGGAGATAAGATGGAGCATTTGTGGAAATGGAACATTCTGGAGCTAGGGAATTTCTGGGTTAAAATCAAGCATTTCTGGGGAGGAAACAGGTCATTCTCAGAGAAGGGACATTTTGGGATTGAGGATGGGACATTTCTAGGGAAGGAGTTTTCTGAAGATGAGGGGGTCACAGCTCAGCCTGGCTGTTTCAAGGCCACTTGAAGAGGCAATAGGGGAGGGTGTCAGGGGCCCAGAGACCCCACCTGTGGTCCTTCTTTTGCAGATGGCCCGGGGGAGGGTCTTGCCCAGACTCACTCCTGCTGAGCTGCAGAGGGGGTTTCTGAGAAGCCTTTCCAGAATGCAGCCTTTGCCACCCCCACCAACCCCTGGCCTGTGCTGGAATCCTACCAGAAGGAGGCCAGAGCTGCCCAGTCTTGCTCTTGGGGTCCCTACCTGCTTCTGGTGGGGTCTTGGCAGCCTCTAGGCTCACCACAGGGATAGGCAGTGACTGAATGGTTAAATTTAATTTAATTCAATTTTGTCAAGCCAGCTGAGGCTTGCTCCCCAGCCCCCTCTGCCAGAAGCCTGCACCTTTCCTCCATCCCCCCACCCCATATCCCCCTACCTTGGGGACACCTGAGGCTGGCCTCATTGCAGCAGACAGATGGAGGGGGGCTGCAAGGCTGAACATGGGCAAGGGTCCAGGGCCCTTCTTGGGCTCAGCCTGATTTCAGGGCGGGGGACCCCAGCCACCTCCTTCTACTCCAGAGAAGCAGATATTGAGGCCTGTCACCACTTGAGCAGGCCTGGAGCCCCAGAGTAATTATTTCTCTTCCTTAATTGAAATTTCAGCCTCAGTGATCCAGCCTCAGAAGTGTAAGGCAGGCACAGAGACCCTGCCCCTGGCGGGGGGAGGGGGCGCCCCCTGCCCTGGCTCCAGAAGGAGGGAGGCAGTGCCATCCCAAGGGGGCAGGTGGCTTCACATGCTGGTGGTGGGCGTGAGGTGGATGGCTGCTGGTCAAGGAGACAGGGTCGAGGGGGCCATGGGCTCAGGCCAGTATGGCAGCTGCCGTAGAAAGGTTGGGCCTCTCCCCCTGACCCCTGACAGAGGAAGGTGAGGGGGGTGATCTAGGCTAGGGTAGCATGAGGCAGTGAGTACCAGGAGACTACTGCCTCCTCCCATATCTGGCGGGCGCCGAGGGGTGGGCTGGGTGGGTGAGGGGCTGTGGTACGGGTGGGGTGGGCTGGCTGGCAGCAGGCCCAGTTCCTGGTTCAGTGCTGGGTGAGGCGGCTGGCCTGGCGGGGCGGGGTGGGGTGGGCTGGAGGGTGCAGCTGAGGAGCCTGTTTTCCCGGCTGCTGCGGTCAGGCTGGGAGGAGCCTCCGCCACCTGGGTGGTCCCTGCTGTCCCACACGGCCTTGGGCCTGGCCTGTCTGCCGGTGAAGGCGGGGGCAGAGGACTCCAGGGACCAGCAGGAAACTGGGAGAAGCCATGGACTTGAAATGAGCCTGGGGCCCACCCCTCCGTGAGCTTCTCAAGGTGGCTCTGAGGTGCTGGGGTAAACGTAGCAACTGGCAGCTTGCAGCTGTGTGTGTCTGCACTCAGGCAACCCAGGCACCACGCAGGAAGCTGCTGTACTCACTGGACCCTGATGGCCTGTAGAGGACCAGAGAGTCTACTTGTGGGCCCTTCTGGGTCTCAGTCTTCTCCATCTGGGAAATGGGTTGACTTGGTAGGCGTTTTCAGGCCTACATTACCTTAGAAGGGCTCAGTGCTACAAGCATGGGCTGTCCTCCCTGTTTTTATAAATACACGGGCCCCCAGCCTTACCCAGACAGGCCAGCATGCTGCCGGTAGTATCCTGGGGAAGGGCAGCAGCTGTCATCAGTGTTATTTCTGAGGTATGTTTTCCTGGCACTCAGGAAATTTCTGTCAGTGGGAACAGCCTGCCCAGGGCCTCCTCCACCCCTGGGGGAGACAAGTTGTATGACAAGGGAGACAGGCAATTTGAAGTGAAGAACGGGAGTGAGGCCGCCTCCTCTGTGCACATTGCTCACACACTGGGGCAGCCACACGCCCAGTAAAGGCTCTCTTGAAAACCGTGGAGATAGGAGCCAAGCTCTGCAAGGCTCTGTCACTAGCTCACCTGACCCCTGGCGTCTGGAAGCTCACAGCCTATTCTTGGTAGAGGTGTGGCTATGGCTGCCCTCCAAGGAAGGGAAGACAGAGATGGCTGGACAGGATGGGACAAGCCAGCCCCCAGGAGCTGGGGAAGCGAAGGTGGGTGCAAATGAAAACGCACGATCCCATTTGCAATCCATTTGCTTAGCAGCCCTGACCAGGAGGGAGAGAAAGAAGAGGGCAGAGCAGGGAGAGATGGGGAGGGATAAGGACGCAGGGAGAGAATCTGGCAGCCAGGGGCCAGGGAACCTGTGGCCACAGGGCCTGGGATGCCTGCTGCTTATGGGGCTGTGGCCCCTCCTGCCTTCCAGAGCTAGGAAAGCTTTGCTCTGTCTCAGCTCCAGACAACCCATCCCCACCACACATTCCAGCACCTGCCTGCTTCCCCTGACCTCCAGCTGCCCCACAGACCCCATCCCTACCTCCACTCCTTGGGGATTTTGAGGCCTTAAGCCACCACCCCACTCTGAGCAGGCTCAGTCTCCCTGCGTTGGTGGTGGTGAGGGTGGTGCTGGAGCAGTGGGAACTACCCGGAGGCCACCTGGGGTGGGTCCCAGGCACCAGTCCAGCCAGCCAGTGGGCCACGGGGGCTGACCTTGTCGCCTTGGGCCCAGATGGAGGGCAGCGGTGCTCAGCCCTTCCCCCAAGCACATAAAGCCGCTGAGCTGACATGACTCACCGCGTGGCAGCTCCCTCTCCCCACTGGGAGGGGGGATGGAAGCCTCCAGATGCCGCAGCCCCACCCCGAGGGAATCACAGGCCAGGCTGAGCCCTTCCAAAGTGGGGATAGCTGGGGATCAGACATCAGCGTCCATTGAAGAGGGTATTCAACCGCATGGGGTAAGCCCTGTGCCTGGGGCTCTGGGCTTAGTGCCCAGCTAGGGCCTTGGGAGACCTTGGGCTTCTCTGTACTCAGGGGGAAAGGAGCTGTGCAGCCTCTAGGGGTCCTGCCTGCCCCAAGCTGTGCTGGTGGTCCAGGCCCCCTCTGGGGAGGACCCTGGCCAGGGGTCCCTAGCTCCTCCTCTGTCATCCAGAGAACCCTTAGGTCCCAGGGGCTGGTGGTGTGCCTCTTCCTCAGAAACACTACCTGGAAGGCTGGAACCCCAACACAGCCACCTCTGGAGAGCTGGGGGTCACCCATCTCTTCTTTGCTCCCCACCCACCCTGGTAGAAGTGGTTCATCTGCTCTGCGCCCTAAAGAGGACCAGGTGGGAAAGAGACCTGATGCTGTGCTGGGGGCTTTGCATAGGTACAGGCACTTCTATAGGGTTGCTGTGTAGGGCAAGAAAACCAGCTCAGAGAGTGAACGTGGCCCTCAGGTGGCCTGGCTGGGGTTTGAACCTGTCTTCTCAGAGCAAAGCTGACTTGGCTGCACCTCCCTGGACTTCAGCTTTCAGGGAGGGAGGTTCAGGCAGCAGGAGCCTGGGGGACAATGCTATTTTTTATATTGATTTTTGTATTGACCCCCATCCTGTTGCCCACCCCAGCAGGCCCCAGGACAGATCCCATTTTGGTTTTCGCCAGAACAAAGCAGGCTCTGCTAGACCTGCCAAAGCAGAGACTTCCATCAGAGCAGGTGAAAGGAAACTCAATCTCGTCTTTTGTTACTCAAGGAGGGAGTGAGGGAATGGATTTGCCCTTGAACAGGGAGGCCGTGGGCGCGTGGGAGGGGTGGGGGGGGACGTGTGGGGAGAGGGTAGAGGCACACATACCTGAGCCGAGACACCACCCCCGCCCACCGTCAGAGCATCCGGAGTGTGGTGACCGTGTTAGTATTCAGCACACACACACACACACACGTGCGCACGCACACACTTACGCTCACATTCACACACTTAAGCGCGCATGTACACGCACGTCTTTCTTTTCCCTCTCTCCCCACCACCCTCCCGAGTCCCCTCTAAACCAGGAAGGTAGCATCTGACCAGCAGAGAAAAAGAGAGAAAGGGAAAGAGAAAAAGAGAGATTAGTGGGAAGAAAATCCGATTCTGGAGTTACCTTAGTTACCAGCTCCTAATGACTTGCAGGGCGGGCTCGGCCACCTTCCTGAGCAGGGGGACCCTCCCTCCCGGGCCCCTCCATCACCCCATTAATAAGACGGGGCCCTTGTTCATGAGTTCTGCCACAGAAAGGGAAGAATCAAGGACTTTTCAATAAGAGAGAACTCCCTGGGTGGTTTTGAATAGTTGCTTTTTGTGTGGCAGTGCGGGACTCGTCCTCGGCTCTCTGCCCTGGCCGCCTCCCTCAGCCGGCTCTGTCTGGAACCGCCTGCTCCTGGGTCTCCAGATGGATGAGCTTGTTTCTCCGGGAGCTCAATCCTTTATTGTTCCTGCCTTTCCCCTCCTGACATCCTCAGCTTAGCAGAGGCCACAGGCAGCCTTTGCGTCTCAGGAAAGCAAGAGAATCCCCGAGGTCGTTCTAAAAAGGCTTAAAGCCCGGGAGTGGGGCTCAGCGTGAAGGAAACAAAAGCACACTCCCCACATCCAGGGTGCTGGGCCTGTTGGCCAGGGCCAAGCTCACGGCCGCTGCTTCAGTGCCAGTGGAAGGGGAATGAATGGAGGAGAGACTGGCTGAGGGAGATGATGATAGAACAGGAGGGAGATGGGTAAATCCGTTTTATCAGACGCTGCATATCTTAGGAAAGCACATTTCAGCTCTTTTGGCTTTTGGCAAGCTGGTCCTACCCTTTAATTTTCTAATAAAAAGGAATTACGTTTGCTGAAAAGGCAGTAACCAGCTTCATGTCAGTGTCTCTTGTGGAGACCATAATTCCCGTCTTGGGTGCCTGCCGGCTCTGGGGTGGGAGGTGGGCTTCTGTGGCCACGGGTGATGGTATTCAGGAGTCAAGGGGCAGGGACGTCGGGACCCACGGCAGTGCCACATGGCTTTGCCCTGCCTGCCCCACCCTGGCCCGTCTACTCCCAGCCCAGCCCCTGATCATGGTTCCAGGCTCACCACAGACAGGGTTGACAGAGGCTCCCAAGACTCACAACAGACACTTAATGAATATTTGTGGAATGAATGAAGGAATTCTTAACTGCCGAGGCCTAAGGTAGCAGGCAAGTTGCTCAGGGGGTCAGATCTTGGTTTGAATGAATGAATGAATGAGTGAGTGAGTAAATGAATGAATGAATGGATGGATGTTCTCCAGAGTCTGAAACTACCTATCTGGAAGGACTAACCTCCAACCAACTCTACTCTCCCTAAGCTCTGGCACTGAATTCACTGGAAACGTTGCCAAAAATAATATCCCCTCTACTTTTAACAAATAACATGCACTCATTGTTTTAAAAGAGAGAGAGAGAGAGAGAAGTGTGCGAAGTCGGAAGTTCATGTCCATGCTGTCCCACACCTGAGTCCCCCAGAGCCAAGGGTGGGCACCTTTAGAAGGTCATTTAGACCTTCCTCCAGGCTCTGGGAATCCCCTGCGTTTCTTATCTGGTTTGGGGGTTCTTGCACATGCACTGTTCTACAACCCTGTGGGGCCCCTCGGCCATCCCTGTCCCCAGTGAGATCTGGATGTGGTTCAGACCTCCCTGGGCTGCAGAGTGTCCCCGCCTGCTCTCCAGCCTGGGAATCAGGAGCCAGGTATTTATGTAAGTGTCTGCGGGGTGAATGTATGGAAAACGTTTTTGCTATTACAACTCCCTTCATTCGAGTCCCTGATTGATTGATTTTTGAGACAGGGTCTCACTCTGCAGCCCAGGCTGGAGTGCAGTGACATGATCACAGCTCACTGTAGCCTCAACTTTCTGGGCTCAAGCCATCCTTCCACATTAGCCTCATGAGTAGTTGGGACTACAGGCACATGCCAACACACCCAGCTAATTTTTATTTAAATGTTTTAGTATTAGAGGTGGGGTCTCACTATGTTGCCCAGGCTGGTCTCCAACTCCTGGCTCATGTGATCCTCCTGCCTTGGCCTCCCAGAGTGCCTCCCAATGGGCTCACACCCCAGTCCCAGTTTTAAACAAGATCCTGAAGGCAGAACACTCACCATGGGCAGTCACTTGATAAATGGTAGCCTTTGTGATTTGGGAGGAATCTGTACCCAGTTCTATGCTTGGTTCCACATCCTAAGCATTGCTTGTGCCATACTATACGCCAGGCCCCCAGGGCGCAGGAACACACAGTTCCGGAGGGGTGTGGAGGCCCCGGAGCGGCAGCGTCCAGGAGCCCAGTCACTGCCCCTGCCCACAGCAGCCCATCACTGCTGGTATCCAGCCTCCTTCAGACTAGTGTATGCCACTGGAAATGCCAGGACATGTGGGCGGCAGACCCCACACACATGTTTTGTCTGGGGCTGCCTCCTGACCCCAGTGGGCAGGCGCCAAGTCTCTGAAGCTCAGCTGGCAAATGTGGGAACAGCCTAGGATTTGGCTGGATGGGCACGTGCACTGCTTCCGTCCTAGGACCTGACTTCATCTCAATCCTTGGAGGTGGCCTGGGAATCTGAACTGTTACTAGCCCCTTGGCTGCCATGGATCCCTCCAGGATCAGGAACTGGCATGAGGCATAGGAGGGCCAAGGACATCTTTTAGGCTGGGTGGGGTCCAGATCCACTCTGCAACCCCTGGCTGGGCAGTAGGAGAGCGGGCAGGCCCAGGGCAGGGAGGGGAGGTAAAAGGGGAATGGAGGGGAGACCAGCAGGGGCTCTGTCTGCCCGATTCTGGTTTGGGCTGTGAGACAGTCACTGCATTTTCTGCACAGTTCTGGCCACATAGTATTTAAGAGGCTTTGCCTACAGACCTGAGTGACTGTGTGAATGGTGGCACTGGTGCATACGGGGATGCCTGAGGAGGGACAGATTTGGGACTTGTCCACCTAGGACTCCCTGTGGGATTGCCAGTATCACCCCTGTTTGTCATTAATGCCCAGCTTGCCTGGGGGAGGCTAGGTGGGTAGCATGGAGTTCAGGTTCCCCTAGAGTTCAAACGCCAACCCATCTGCCCTGGGTGGCCCTTCCCTGCTCAGAGCCTCAGTCTGCTGTTCTGTAAAGTGGGTCCAGCCATCTCTGCACCCTCAGGGTGGCCATGAGGGGTCAGTAGCCAGAAAGGCAAGGCCCCACACGAACAGGCTCACAGAAATAGCAGGCAGTTTGTCAGGGGCAGCCTTGGTGTGGTTTTCATTCAAAATCATTTTTTAATTACAAAAGAAAGGAAATGGTTGTAAATAAAGAAGGGAAGGCTGGCACAGGCATGGTGGCTTACGCCTGTGATTCCAGCACTTTGGGAGGCTGAGGAAGGTGGATCACGAGGTCAGGAGTTTGAGACCAGCCTGACCAACATGGTGAAACCCTGTCTCTACTAAAAATACAAAAATTAACTGGGCGTGGTGGCGCACACCTGTAATCCCAGCTACTCAGGAGGCTGAGGCAGGAGAATCTCTTGAACCTGGGAGGCAGAGGTTGCAGTGAGCCAAGATTGTGCCACTGCACGGCAGCCTGGGTGACAGAGCGAGACTCCATCTCAGAAAAAAAAGAAAAGGGAAACTGTGGAGGCACATAAGCAGGTCAGAGTTCCTGTCTAGGCTTCCCTAGAGGTCTTTACTTTTACTAGTGTAATGTGAGTCTTTGACTCTGTTTATGGGCATTTACACACACAATTAAATCTTTACTGTGTACCTACTGTGTGCTGAACCCTGAGGATTTCAAGAAGCATCAGACCTTGAGCCCTGCTGTTAGGGGCTCTCACTGTCCTGGTGGGGAGGTTGACCCCTAAGCTGATAAATGACCCCTCCATGGGGAGTGGGCCTGTAAAGTGATGATGGAAGAGGGTCTACAAAGGACGGAACTAACTGTGGGCTGGCAGGATAGGGAAGGGGGATCGGGGAACTTTGAAGGAGCATGGAGTGTGAACTGGGACTCCACAGAGATCACAAGTTTTGAGGTAGAAGAAAAGAGAGGGAAAAGCTTGGAAGAGCATATTCTAAGGAAAGGGAGCTATTTGGGATGCGCTGACTTTGGGGTCCCTGTGGGATGGCCAGGATCAACCCACTGTAGGGAGCCACCAAGGGAGTCTGGATCTTGGATGCCAGGCCATAGAGTTTCTGTTTTATTCTCTAAGTCAGGGAGCCATTGAAGGTGTTTTTTTGTTTGTTTGTTTGTTTGTTTGTTTTTTGAGAGACAGGGTCTGTTGCCCAGGCTGGAGTACAGTGGTATGATCTCAGCTCACTGTAATATCAGCCTCCTGGGTAGCTGGGATTACAGGCACACGCCACCATGCCTGGCTAATGTTTGTATTTTTTTGGTAAAGACAGGGTTTCACCATGTTGGTCAGGCTGGTCTCGAACTCCTGACCTCAGGTGATCTGCCCGCCTTGGCCTTCCAAAGTGCTGGATTACAGGCATGACCAACCGCACCCAGCCCAGAAGGCTTTTAAGCAGGGAGGTAAGTGACCTGGTCCAGCATGTGTTTTTAAAAACTTCCTTTCTCCAGCAGAGCTTACAGAAGGGTGAGCAGGGAGTACCCAGGGAGGCCCATGTGGAGTCCAGGGCAGGCAGGGACGGTGGCCAGCAGGTGGAGGAAGCTGCGAGGATGTGGCCGGAAGAGAGGGGTGGGCTTGGGCCCTGCAAGGTGGGAGCCGCCTTGGGCCATGATTGGGCATGAGTGGGGAGCCAAGCCATACCATAGCTGGGGACAGGGACTGGGTGCGTGGTTCCCACACGGGTGTTGTGGAGTTGGCATGCGTTGGGAGGCATCCCTCTGGGCTCAGCCCCTGCCTACCAGGCCACCATTGCCCCTTTCTTGGCCAGCAGATCCTCCACCAGCACCTGTCAGCCCCGAGCACTGGAAACGGCAGCCAGCAGGGCCTTTGTGCTTCTGGATTCCTTCTCCAGGGACGCGGGTGATAGCCAAGCCCGGCAGATGCCCCCGGGGGTGCCACTGTGCCCCCACTCGCCATCTCCGATGCTCAGCTGCTCCCCAGAAAGAAAGCCTTGTCACAAAGGGAGGCAGGGAGAGGACGCGCTTTCGCGCCACAGCCCATCTGGGAGCCAACATTATTTTCCTGATTGAAGGAAACATCTGTTCAGTCCTCTTTCAGAGCGAGGCAGGCAGCGGACTGGGTCAGTCTGGCCCTGGGCAGGAGGTAGAGAACCTGAGCTGAGCCCAGAGCCCCTGCCCTAACGGGTTTAAGAGAAGCTACCACCTTTCTCTGTCCCTCCCTGAACTACTCCTGGGAGTTCAGGAGCTCCTGCCATCCCCTTAAGAAGCCTCAGTCACTGCTTCCCCCAGGGATGGGGGCTACTGGGGCCAAAGCCATCGCCTACCTCAGAGCACCATATGTGTTTTCTTTTCTTTTCTTTCCTTTTTTTTTTTTTTGAGATGGAGTTTCTCTTTTGTTGCCCAGGCTGGAGTGCAATGCTGCTATCTCGGCTCACCACAACCACCTCTGCCTCCCAGGTTCAAGCAATTCTCCTGCCTCAGCCTCCCGAGTAGCTAGGATTACAGGTATGCACCACCATGCCTGGCTAATTTTATATTTTTAGTAGACAAGGATTTTCTCCATGTTGGTCAGGCTGGTCTTGAACTCCCGACCTCAGGTGATCCGCCCACCTCGGCCTCCCAAAGTGTTGGGATTACAGGCGTGAGCCACCGCGCCCGGTCCCATGTGTTTTCTGAGGACCCCTTCATTATTTCACACACATACTAGAGCCATGTTCTTGAAAGATACGGCTGCCAAACAAACTGCATTTATTACATAATGATTAATTCATCGCCCCCATTTCTTATTAATCAAAGACATCCATAACTGCCTATCTGAGCTTTGGGTTGGGGAGAGAACCAGCGGGGCCTCGAGCTGACAGCCTTCCCACCCAGAGCAGGGGCACTGGTAGATTTGTGTCAGTGGAGCTTCATTTGGGGTAAATGCACAGTACCCCTGAGGTTTCTAGAAGAAATGGAGACAGCTCACAGACCCCCACACGTCACCTCCCCAAACCCCTGGGGCTGCCTGGGATGTTTTATAACCCCTTCTCCAGCCAGCCCTGAGCTCAGGCTGGCCGCTTGGCACTTAGCCACTGGCTGACTAGTGGCCTGTCGGAGGATGTGGGAGGTGGGGTGGGCCAGTCCCCATCACTGGAGGCTGCAGTTAGTGGCAGCCTGGGAAGGAGACTGAAGTCTGGGCTGAGGTCAGGACCACTGGGCAGAGCTTGAGGTGAGGGCAACCGACAGAGGGCTGTCCTGGCAGCCCATCCTGGGCTGAGAGCGGAGAATTCTAGGGTTCCAGGGGCATTTGACATGAGGCGGGCCACACTCTGATGTTAGGGGTTTTTCAAAGGTAATTTGGTGGCAGGGGCCTAGGGTATAGGGAGTGCCGACCGGTTGGGTTGGAGCTGTCCTCTTGTGCTTAGTCGCTTCTAGATGGGGTCACAGGAGCGCTTGGTAGGTCCAGGTGGAGCCATCAGCTGTCAGACATGCAAAAAACTTGAAAAGATATCTCAAAAGGGCCAATCTGGCTGGGCACAGTGATGCGTGCCTGTAATCCCAGCGCTTTGGGAAGTAGAAGCAGGAGGATCATTGAGCCCAGGAGTTTGAGACCATCCTGGGTAACATAGTGAGACCCCATCTCTACAAAAAATTTTAAAAATTAGCTGAGCATGGTGGAGTGTGCCTGTGGTCCCAGCTACTTGGAGGCTAAGGCTGGAAAATCACTTGAGCCTGGGAGGTTGAGGCTACAGTGAGCTGTGATTGTGCTACTGCACTCCAGCCTGGGCGACAGAGCAAGACCAGTTCTACCTGGCTAGGGTGGCCCCAGAGTCATGGCGGAAGGCAAAAGGCATGTCTTACATGGCGGCAGGCAAAGAGAATGAGAACACCCAACCTTCTTTACTCATTCATCTAACACTGACTGTGTGGCCTGGCACCCACCAGGAATGTCCCTGCCCTCAGAGTCTTTACAGGCTGGTGGGAATGGGGCTGATGCCCAGATAAGTCATTGTTGTCCCAGGTAGTGCCATGCCAGAGACCATCCAGGGAGCTGAGGGCCCAGTAAAAAGGCACTTACACTCAAATGCCTGGAGAAGGGGACAGCCAGGGCGTGACTGGGGAAGACTTCCTGAAGGAGGTGCTGCTCCGAGAAGGTTGATTGGGTGGTTTTTGTGGGGGTTTTCTTGTTTCTACTTTTTAAATAACTACTTCGTGCCACATGCTATTAGGTGCTTTACACATACATCATCATGTTTAATTTGTACCAACAACCCTGTGAGATAGGAAATAGCTTCTGTATGTTAGCAGTGAGTAAGCTAAGGATCAGAGAGGGGAGGTTGCTTGGACAACTGGCTTAGCCATGATTAGAATTCCAGGCAGTTCTCAAAAGATGATAGAAAAGGTGTAGGAGGATGGGAGCCGAGGCTGGCATACCTAGCAGAAGAAACAGTGTACACACACGTGTGTTGATGGGGCACTGTGGTGTGGAGGGCTGCAGAGCTTGGTAGCACTGGAGTGAGCAGTGGTGAGCCTGAAAGCTGGCGGCAGGGACCTCAGGGGCCACGACAGGTATGTGAGTCAAGGGAGTGATGTGGTTCTGCTGCAAATCACTGGGGGCTTCAGCCCCTAATGGGACCTCCTCTAGCTGCACCCCCCCCTTGCCTGTGCCCTTTTTGGTACCTGGTGGCAGGCACACCTCAAATAACTGCTGCATCTGTTCCTGCTTCTGACCTCAGGAGACAGCAGCAGGGCTGGTGTGGAGCATCAGGGAAATGCACAACACATTAGCCCCTGGGGGCCTCCTGGATCTCCCCACGAATCCTGCAATACCCATCACAACCGTCCCAGTCCAGAAAGAGGCTGAATGGCGGCCAGCATCTGCCCGTCAGCAAAGAGTTCCCGCTCTTAGCACCAGCTCGCCTGAGCTGCCTCTAGGGACAGTCCTGCCCGCCTCCCCAGAGAGCCAGTGCTTCCGCTGCCGCCTAATAGCTCTCCCGGCTGGAGATGATTCTTGATATTTAGCCTGCGTGGCAGGAGCCTTAATAGCAGCAACTCTCCCTCCCTGCTCCTGCCTCCTGAGCCCCAGAGACAGCTCTGCTCACCTCCTAGCCGGCATCCTCCACTCACTGCCCAGGCATCAGGCAGAGGCCTTTCTGCCCACTCTTGGTAACATCAAGAAATGAATGAGCATCCATGAGCACTTCGAATGTGCTGTTTTCTCCTCTGAGATTCAGAGATGCCCTGTGAGAGGCTATTAGCATGGCCCCAAGTTAAAGATGAGGAAACAAATTCAGAGAGGGAATGTGATGGAGACGGCTCACTTTCGCTTCATCTTTCCCCCTCTTGGTACCAGGAAGTGGATCATGCTCCCTGAGGCCTCAGGACCTTTGCCTCTGCTGGTCTTTCTTGCCTGGAACTCTCTCTCCTCCTTTCTTCTCTCTTGTAGATCTCCTCTCAGGGAAGCTTTCCTGCACTGGTTTATTTACTAAGGTTGGTCCTTCTTGCCATACTGTAAGCTCCATGAAAGCAGGGAGTTCCCCTACCTTCTGTTGCTCCCCTCTGTATCCCCAGCACCCAGCATAGGGCATGTAGCTCCACTAGGGCCTCATTAAGTATTTATTGAATGAGCATATGAGTGAATGGATAAGCACATACCCTATAGGGTAAGACCAGCTGCAGCAACAAACCAACCTAGCATTTCTACATGGAGGTTTGTATTTCTGGAGGGTGGTGAGTATTTATGGGGGGTGGAGGTTTCCTCCACATGGCAACGTGGCCTGGGCATGGTCTGCATCAAGCTGGCTTAGTGTGGAGGGTCCAATCTGGAAGGAGATATCACTTCCATTCACATTCCTTTGGCTGGAGCACAGTCATGTGACCATGCCCAGCTGCAAGGGAGGCTGGGAAATGTAGTCCAGCTGTGGCTCCAAGGACGGAGAACAGGTTTTGGTGACTCCAAAGCTTCCCATAGGTTGCTGTATTGGTCTCTCTAATCAGCAGAGCCACCCATTACAGAGTCCTTATCACTACACCCTGTTGTAAGCACTTTTCTCAAATTAGCCCATTTTATTCTTACAACAACCCTGCAGGAGGGTATTATAATTAGCCCTGTTTACTGATGAGGCAGGGGCTCAAACGACACGTTAAGGGGAAAATACCCATTAGAAACACATGATGGGTGTCTGGAGATGCAGGAGCCAAAGGCTGAGACCTTCACCCCTGACTCCACCAAACATCACAGATATTCAAATAGGCAGGCCAGTGTCCAGAAGAAATTTATGCGGGCTGAGCCACAGTTGCTGGCCTCTCTTTGGTCTGGTTTTGTGCTTGTCCAAGGGTTGCCAGGTAGTTGACTACATCTCTCTGAGGGTTTGGGCCAGGGCTCAGCACTTCATCATTTCAGCTGTCCATTTTTGGAGGGCATCTGTTTCCTTCCGCCCTCCACAGAGGGGGAAGATGGGTACACATGTGGCTACTAACCATTAGCTGTCAGCTTTGGGTTTTGTCTTTCTGACTCTTTATGATTGACAAGTGCTGGCATGTTGGCCTTTCTGCCCCTTAGCAGCTCCTCCATGCAGGAAAGCAGGAGGGAGGGGTGTGTGGCCAGTGCTAGGATGGCGTCTGTATGGAAGAGTAGCTCCAGGAAGTGGCGCCTCACCAAGGCAGGTAGCCCAGGCTTCTCGACGAGGTGACATTTGGTTGGGCTTTGAAGGCTAAGGTGGGAGTTTGTCAGACTGAAAAGGAAAGGCATGCCAGGCAGAGGGAACAGCTTGTGCAAAGGCTAAGAGAGCCTGACTTCTCGGCTCCTGTCTCTGCTTTGCCCCTAGAGCTTGCACAGACCAGTGACCTAGGTCTGAGATCCTTCCGACCACACTGCAGAGGGAATGAATGTCTCCTAAACATTGAGGTGAGGTTTATCTCACGTCGAGCTGGTGTTTTCCCCTTGTCCCTGGAGGAGAAGGAAAGGGTAGCAAAAAAGAAGGAAGGTGAGGAGGGAAAGTGAACAGATAGCGCCTGGACTGAGCACCTGCTGGCTTGTTCTGCTGTGTCACTGTCATAACTCTTCCCTAGCTATGCACCGTGACCCCCTTGCTCTCCTGCGGGCACATTGCTGCCTCGGGCCTTTGCACGCACTGGCCGCCTGTCCTGCCTGCAGTGCTCTTCCCGGAGAGTCACAGGGCCGATTCCTTCTCCTTAGAGTCTTCCCTCGAATTACCACTCTTGATGAGGCCCGCCAGACCCCACCCTATTTTCGAACCTAGTACCCGTTCCCCTTAGCGAATAGAGCACTCAGTCGCCGTGTAACGCCCTGTACAATTTACTGATTTATGTTGCTGCTTATTGGCCCCCTCCCTTCCGTGCGTCTCCCCAACTCCCCCCATAGAAGCCACCAAGGGCAGAGTGTTGTTTTGTTTTGTTTTGATCTCTTATAGTGGTGGATCTCTAGCACCCGAACATAGTAGGCACTCAATAAATGTTTGTTGAAGTATGAGTGAATTCAGCCCCGGGCAAAATGTGACCCCATTTCACAGACGAGGGAGTGGAGGCCCAGGGTCTTGCAGCCCTGTGGGGAGAGGGCAGCCCAGCGCCCCGCAGGAGCCTCCAGCCCCTCATACCCGCGGGCCAGTGCCGGGACTGGGCGCAGGGCGGCGCGCGGGCGCAGGTAGCCATGGTGACAGCGCCCGAGACTACTCGCATTTCCTGCCTTTTGTGTTCGCACAGGCCCCAGCCCCCAGCCCGGGCCGACGCCCCTGATTGGCCGGCACACTGCGGAGAGGCGGGGCGGGGTGAGCGGAAAGGGGCGGGGCTGACCTGTGGGCGGGGTCCCCGGGGCGAGGCTGGTCTCGTACTGGCGCGCGCTGCCTGTGATTAACAGGCGGGCGCGGCCGCGCGCGGCTGGAAAGGGGCGGGGCTTCCGGAACAGCCGCCCCGGGAGCCTGGGATAGGGGTGAGTGCTCCTTGATGGCGGCCCCGAACAAAGGACGCCTCCAGACCCGGGCTTCCTCTCCGTAGTTTTTCTTGGCCCCTTGGAGTCTGAGAGTGAGAGGCCTGCTAGGCCAGCGCCCCCTAATCTTCATCCGGCCGTGGGTGGCCAGGCACTGCAGACTTGTCCCCGGGGGGCCGACCACCTTACTTGCCACGCTGGCCCCTCCCTCCCCTCACCACCACAGGGCCTTTGCACGTCATTCCTGGATACTCTTAAAGTTGTTCTTTCCGGCCGATTCCTCACGCCCTCAGGAGGCTCTTCACACAGACCGTGACCTGCACTGCTTGGCACTCCTCTGCCCTGCATTTATACCTCTTTTTGTGCACTCTCCGCCCTCATCACGTGTGTGCCTCAGGGCAGGGCCCTGTCTGTGGCCTGGCACACAGTAGGTGCTCGGTTTGTGTTGCTGAATGCCTCCATTCATCAGGCAGCCTGAGGCTTCCTTGGAGGGTGGTGCCGGCTGTACTGGCCGGGGACTTGGGAGGAAGGGAGACAGATGTGCCTTCAGACGCAGACACAGAAGAGCTTGTCTCCAAGGCCAGGGCACTGGGTCAGTGTCTGGCCTGGACCGGTGTGTGCCCTTGGTGAATGGCCCACTGTCCTGGCTAGACAGGAGCCCCAGGGGCTGGCCCTGCCTCAGGAGGAAGGCAGGGTCACAGACACAGGCTGGAGGGGCCTGGAGTGAGAGCTGCTCAGGACCCCTGCCGACCAGACCTGGGAGGCCCAGCATCTGACTCGTTGTTTGTGCATTACTTGCTGTGCCTTGTCTTAGCTTGACAGGGTTGGAGTGGGGGTGGGGGTGGTAGAACAGTGATAAAATCTCCACACCGCCTACCCCCATGGCATTCCCACAAAACAAAAGAGAGCTAAACTCATGAAATCAGCTGTACAGTTATACATGGATAGCCTTTTGGGTGTTGGGTGATCTCTGGGGTATATACATTGTTTCCTCACCAACACCAAACGAAAATGCAATTTGAGCCAAGCTAATAACAATGTATTAAATCAGAGCTTCCTGAGCTTTGCTGGGTGCTATAAACCACCCTGAAGTGTGTACTAGCAGCAGATTCCTGGGCTCAGGCCACCCCCGAATCACAGATTTTAAGGGGTGGGGCTCAGGAATGCCCTTTTTTTTCAAACTGCCTGTGTGTGGTTTTGATACTCAGCCTTAAGTCCATTACTTGAGAAATGGAATGACAGATGTCTGTGTCTCAGAACACATCTGAACTTCTCTCCAGGCTCTAGAAAGTCTTGTCTACCATTCTCCGCTCCAGATGCAAGTCTAGACTGGAGAAACTGTGGATCCTTTGGGATTTGGAAAAAAGTTCTAGACCCTCTTCAGAAAAATGTGCTTGTCCACACACACTCAAACTTTGCATTGGATGTCAAGAAGGTCTCATACCTGGGCTGGGTGGTCTGTAAAGCAGGAGAGACGTTTAGGGAAAGGCCCCCATGCTGACACTCACCTGAACCTAGGGCCAAAGTGTATGGTTGTACAAGTTGTACACTGTACAAGGATCCCTGGAAGAAATCCAGCCACTGGCCAGCTGTGCAGCCTGGCACCTAGGGTGTCTTTTCCTATTTTGTACAAAGCCATTTTATGCCATTCGCCTAACCCAATCTTTTTTTTTTTTTGGAGACAGTTTTGCTCTTGTTACCCAGGCTAGAGTGCAATGGCACGATCTCAGCTCACTGCAACCTTCGCCTCTCCACCTCCTGGGTTCAAGCAAATCTCCTTCCTCAGCCTCCCGGGTAGCAGGGGTTACAGGCATGCGCCACCACACCCAGCTAATTTTGTATTTTTAGTAGAGACGGGGTTTCTCCATGTTGGTCAGGCTGGTCTCGAGCTCCCGACCTTGGGTGATCCGCCTGCCTCGGCCTCCCAAAGTGCTGGGATTACAGGCAAGAGCCACCGTGCCCGGCCTCCCTAACTTGATCTTTAACTACCCTCCTGCCTCCCATGACAACTCAAGTTAGTGGCATTAGTAAAGTTCCAGAAATTATGTGCCTTATCCATGGGAAACTGGCCCCCTGTAAACTGTTATTAAAGCCATAACAAATAATGTCCGACAGCCTATACCTACTAGTGTTCAGTTCCTGGTACTCCCAGGGCCCTAAGCGTTTTTGGGCAGTGGTTGGGGGCCTGCCACCAGGCCTCTACTTGGGTTAGGAAGATGGGACAAGGGTGAAGGCCCGTCTCTGCACAGAGGGTGGGGGAGAGAAGAAGAGTACCTACACAGTAGGTGCTTGCTAAGCACTTTCCCAGTCTGCATTCATTGGGTCCATTTTATAGATCAGGAAAACTGAGGCTCTGAGAGGGCTAGTAATTTGGAGTGGAGAAGGCCCGCCTGTCTGGAGCGACTTGATGAACACAGGCTTTGGAGTGGACAGGGAGGTCAGGAGGGGAGAAGAAGTAGCCATAGCTGTACCCCCACAACATTCACACTGTGCCTCCCCCTGAAGGCTCCCCTGACCTTTGGACTGCTTAGAGGGCTCCTCTGAGCTCCCACAGCCTGAGCCTTCCTGTCACAGTGCTGCCACCCTGGTTTAGCAGGCCTGTTTACACACTGTCACCCCAAGAGCCTGGCAGCACCCCAGTGCTGGACTGTGAGCCCTCCACACAGGGCCCAGCACATGGTATGTAATACAGCTTTATGGAATGCTGAGTGGCTAATTAAGTGGGCTCTATCTTCTGGCAGCTTTGCTCCCTGGCTGGATGGGGCAGGAGTGATGCAGAAAGCGGGGGGTATAGGCCTAGAGTTAGGAGGGCAGGGAGAGCACTGGGCACTGGAACCACTTGGCAGGGTGAGTTGGCGTTCCCTGTTTGCCACGACCTTGGGGCCACTCCCACCAACTTGCCCCAGCTGGGCCTGACTGAAGGGCCGGGGGCTTGGATATTGGAGACCAGGGAGGGCAGAGGGTGGTAGACTCAGGAGAGAGCTCTTTATTTGGGGCGTCTCTCCACAGAGACTCTTAGTCCCTCCAAGGAGCATGTCCTCCTCCGTCAGTCAGTGTCCTAGCCAACAGGGGTATATCCCCCCCAGATCCTTCCCTGCTCATCATATCCTGGGCCCAGCCATGCTTTCTCCCATGGGGTCATGTCATCCTCACCCTCAGATTTGCCTGGGTACCCCAGGGTCACCCCAGAGCTCCTCCCCTGGCACCCAGCGTCCCTCAGACACGGCCCACACCCTCTCAAGCCTGCCTTCTCCACCCCAAGGCCTGCCGCGCCTCACAGCTTGGACTGAGCTGTACCCTCTGCACACATCACCCTTCCCTATCCCCAGCCCTCTCCCTTTACTGATAAATCCAGCTGGCCGCTCTTTGCAGCTCACCGGGGACCAGTGTCCCCAGTGCGGCCCTCGGTGCACCCAGTCCTTATGTGAGCCCTAGCCACCATGGAAGGCCAGGAGGGCCTGGCCAGCCTCCATCTGGGGTCCGGTTGGTTATTGCAGGGCCTGTTGGGACTGCCTGTGTCCCGGTTCCCCTGGGACAGGAGTTCTGGAGCCTGCGAAACTTATGCATCCATCACGGGGCCTGGCACGAGGGTGCCTGGCCACAGCAGGAATGAATGAATTTTTTTTTTTTTTTTTTGAGACAGAGTTTCGCTCTTGTTGCGTAGGCTAGAGTGCAATGGCGCAATCTCGGCTCACCGTAACCTCCGCCTCCTGGGTTCAAGCGATTCTCCTGCCTCAGCCCCCCAAGTTGCTGGGATTACAGGTGCCTGCCACCACGCCCGACTAATTTTGTATTTTTATTAGAGACGGGGTTTCTCCATATTGGTCAGGTTGGTCTCAAACTCCCGACCTCAGGTGATCCGCCTGCCTCGGCCTCCCAAAGTGCTGGGATTACAGGCGTGAGCACCGCACCCGGCATGAATGAATTTTTTATTCTTGGAAACTCCTTTGAAATAGTGTATTTCCTTTCCACTGTCTTGTTCTTTACCTTTACCTCCCTTATGTATAAAGGCAGATGCAGTCAAGAAAAGTGTGCTAGCTTCAAATCAGAAAATCTCCATACAGCCTTCCACAAATACCTCGAGCACCTACTACGTGCAGGCCTGTCCCAGGTGCTCAGGATGCAGTGTGAACAAGATAGACCAAAAATCCTCTTACTGAAGCAGACGCTTGAGTTGGGGGCACTGGAGAAAGCAAATCAGGTCGTCGGTAACGAGGCACGGAAGTGCACAGGGAGGGAGAGGGGCTTCCGTGAAGGTGTACTTGCCAGGCCTCAGGCTTCCCACCTGTTCACTGGGGTGATGTGCTCGTCTGGTGAGAACCGTGTTCTGTTCATGACTGCTGCCATCGTTATTAACCGCATGCCCACTGCCTTGCAGAGTTTGTGGGCCCTCTCGGGCAGCCCCCAAAGGATGCTGAACGCCGGGCCCTGTGTACTCTTCACCCTATCCCTGTGGGGTCAGGCTGGCCACCTCCATTTACAGAGGGGCAGATGGAGGCCCAGGGAGGGATAGGGTGGTATCACATGCTTGGAGCGGGCTCCAGGGAGAGCTCTTGGCCTGAGGACTGAGGCAGGGAGACCCTGAGCCCAGACACACTCCAGTTTATAAGTGGGGACAGCTGTGGAGGTGTTGGGTGCTCAGCCCTGGGCCTGGCTTCTCTGGCCTGAAGACTGCAACTCATTTGGCTGCAGAGTCAGGAAAGATTTCCTGAGCCTGGACTGAGAGGCCAAGGTGGGTTTGCGGAGGCAGGAGAGAGCTCCAGGTCAGGAGGCACTGTGGGTCAAGTCTGCGGGGGCGGGGGTAGGGGGGAGCCGCCCTCTTGCGGACCAGTTCAATTCCAGTAACTCCAGCCTACCTTAGGGGTGGGAGACAGCCTGCCTGCAGCGGGGCCCACCTGCCAGTGTGTGCCTTGCCTGCGCTCCACCTTCCCCTTCGGGCACTGCGGCTTTCTTGGGGCGGCAGGACCCCAGTTAAACAGCCCTGTTTCCTGCCCAGCCGTGGCTGCCGCCTCTTCTCGGAGGATTTTTCCCCCCAACTCAACAGCCGCTGCCACTTGCAGCTAAGCAGAAGGGAAGTTGGGACTCGCATTTTGCCTCTGTAGCGCCTGTAATCAGCCCCACACAGCCCCCGCCGCAGGCGCCCATCAATGCCGCTTCCGGAGACTACTTGAGACACACCTGCTCACGCTAAAAGGAGAAGCAGTAATCCATCAAAACAACCCCAGGCGCCGGGGCGGGAGAGCCTGAGACTTGGTTTCCCCTCCCATAGTACAGGGCAGCGTTGGGCATCTGAAGTCCCCATGGGTCCTGGCATTCTGGAGGAACACGACTCAGTAGCTTTCCCCTTCCGGGCGTCAGTTTCCCTGTCTGCCAAAGGTGCAGGGAGATGAGCTCCCAGCTCATGCCTTTGGGCCTCCTACCTCGCCCCCACCCTCATCTCTCCCTTTCCAGAGACATTATAAATCAAACGGCTTAGAACGTAAGGCATCAAAAATTCTGAAACCTTCATCTATTATTAACGCTGACAGTAAATTCCCCCTCCGAGCGTTTTACATAGCAACTGTTACCAAGACTCGGTGGTGGAGCTGCTGCTCCAGCGGCCGCATCCCGGCAGCTCTGGGCAGGATGGCAGGGCCGCCACAAGCCCTACCAACCCGGCCACCACCTGGGCACTCAGCAAACCCTCTCCAGGGGATGGGTGGGGAGGGAGCCCTTGGCAGAGGAAATGGGTGGCTTACAGCTGAAAGGAGGTCCCAGCTGCTTTTGATGAGCCCTGCAGACCCCTGCTCCTGCCTAGGTGAAGACAAGGGGCCCTGAAGCTCCCAGGCCTTCAGAGGCAGCACCTGTGGTCAGGGACAGGCTCTGGGAGCCTCCCCTCCTCGCTGCCCTGGTAAGAGGAGGCTCGTGAGATGGAGGACGGGAAAAGGCTTCGTAAACTGTAAAGGGCTGTGCAGATGTTGTTTACTGACTCACCCACCTGTCAGCTAGACGTTCCTGAGTGCCTGTTTGTCTGCAGGCAGTATCTGGGCACCAGAGATTTAAAACAAAGACAAAAGGCCCAATCCCTGTTGCGTCTGGTTTGGTAGGAGACAGACACGCCAACCCCTAATTGCAGTTGTGCGATGATCAACGTATGTACCAGGAGCATACTCAGGGTGGTGAGGGTGTCGCAGAGGGCCCTTCATGGGGGCTGATGCTAGGCAGGGTTGTGAAGGATGAATAGGGGAGGCTCTGTGTGTTCTGGACAGAGGGACTGGTGTGTACAAAGGCCCAGGGGTATGAAGCTGCCCAGCCGATAGGTGGATTACAGGCTGACCTGTTTTGGTGGGGCGGGGGGGCTGGTAGCGGGAGCAGGGGTCAGAGGGTGCAGGACCTTGGATGCAAAGCAAGAGGGTTTTTACTTAGGGCCCTTGGTCGCCATGGAAGGTTTTCAGCTGAGGAGGAACAGAGATTGGGGTTTGGGGAGTATCACCCTAATTGTGCAGCTAAGGATACTGAGGCCTGCACAGGTGAGAACACCTGCCCAGGCAGAAAGCAGGGGAGGCTGGCTGCTCTCTGCAAGCTGTTAAGATGCACCTGCTGTATGCCTATCCCCATGTGGGGAAGGGTGGTATGGCCTCAGACCTTGGGACAGCATGCCTAGAGAAGCAGAGGCGGGCAGGGAGCTTGTGGGCCCTTGCCACATCTGAGTGGCCGGCCCTGGAGGAGTTGTCTCTGCATCTGCAGAAACCAGGACGCAAGTTGAGACACAGACTTCAGCCCAGCTATGGATGCGTCCAGCGGCAGTCTCTCCACCTAGTGACAAATGATATATATGTTCATTGCAGAACATTCAGCAAACAGAAGTATCAAGAAAATAATGTTTCCCTGCAGTCTCACCCCACCACCCCACCCCCTGATGGCCAGGTCACATTTTGGGCCCAGTTGCTTCAGAACCAGGTACACATACACATTTTTTAAAATAGAAGTGGCATCATGTTCTTTCTGCATACCCTCAGTGACCTGCTTTTCGCCCTTAATACGCTGGAATAGTTCCCCATGTCCTCACATATTTCGGGGTGAGGTTTGCCAAGAGCCAGGCTAGCCAGAGGGGACCCAACTGACCTAGAATGTTCGGTGCTTGTCTTCAAGGGCAGAGGCCGTGCCTGGCCTGCCCACTGCTCCACTCAGCACCGAGCGTGGAGACAGGCCCCCAGTGGATGCTGAATGCAGAGCTGTGAAAAGAAGTGGAAGCTCTGTCCCTGAAGCTGAGTACAAGTTGGACAGAGCCCACTAGGATGCTGTAATCTTGATCTGGGGCTAAATTGAGTCTTGGGGTGAGATTTGTGCTTATTAAGGGCTCTGGATGCTTGGGGTAATAGATGGAAGTTGTTCAGGGAGGGCTTCCTGGAGGAGGTGGGCTGTAGAACACAGCAGAAGGGAAATAAATGCATAACTATCCATTCACTCATCTAACAGACATCCCCAGAGGGCTCCCTCCTGGTCAGAGCCCTGTGCTGGACAGGACTGGGCACCCAGACAGGGTTCTGCCCCCACCTACCGCCAGCCCTGGGAGAAAGACAGACAAGCGTCCAGGTCACTGTGGCTGTGTGCTTGAGCAGTGCTGTAATGGTGGAAAGGTAGACAGTGAGGGGCCAGTGACCCCAAGGAAAACTTTACTGTTAGCCAGGATGGGCTTGGCATCAGTGTCAAGGTCACCCAGACTGTACCTAGAAGTTTGGCTCAGCCCAATGTCCCTGGCCTGGGAACTCCTGGATGCTGAGGGTTTATGGCAGCTCAGTTAGTGGCCTGGTCCTAGGTCCCCTGCCATGGAGAGGGGCCCCTGACATCCAGTGTTCACTCCCAGAGTCCCACACCAAGGAGGCCCCCAGCTCCACCCAGAAGTCAAAGGGTGTACCTTTCCAGAGTCTAGAAGCTGGAGCTGCTGTGGGGCCTGGGCCTTGGTTTCCTCGGCTGTCAAATGGTGGCACCACCCTGCAGGGAACGTGTGGAGCTGAAATAAAATGTGTTCCAGGTGCTGGTGCCACAGGGCTTAGGGCCACACTGTGGAAAACCCTTCCTCCTGCTTGGTCCTAGCTGCCCAGGGCCAGGCCAAGAAAGGCTTCAGGAACAAGCCCCCACCTCCTAGCCAAAGAAGTTGGGGATTGATTTATGGGAGGGAGCAGTTTGGCATCAAGGCGTGCCTGTAGATGATGGGCACAGAGGGCTCAGGAGGGAAGCCCAGCAGACTACCCACCTCGCCAGAGCCCCCAAGAACCTCCTCGAACTGCGTATTCAGGATAGGCAGCTCATTCACAGTGGAAGTGTTTTGGAGTCATACAGACCTGTGTTCAAGCCCCAGCTCCTTCACTTCCTAGCTGTGTGACCTTAGGCTAGTTCCTTGGCCTCTCTGTGCTAAGAGTCCTCATCTCTACAGTGGAAATGATCATGATAGACCACTGTTGTCCTGAGGGTTAAAAGAGGTGACCCGTATGTGAGTACCTCAGCACAGGGCCTGGCACATAGTAAGTGCTTGGCAAATGAAAACAGTTCTTCTACGGCTTTTTTTTTTTTTTTAACTAGTGCCCAAGGAAATGGGGGTGGCAGATTCCTCACTGGTCTCTTCGGTTCCTGGCACACATGCAGCCACCAGATTGAGCCTCTGGAATCGCACCAATCCATTCACCAGCCCACGTCATTAGCTTTTCTGAGCACCTACTCTGTGCCAGGCACAGGGGCACCATGGTGGAACTGGAAGCAGCAAGCTCGCTAGGAGGCCGACAGCTGTGGATCCTGACCTGTGGAGTGCCAGTGCCCCGGGGGACAGTGGAAGGGGAAGAGGGAATCTAGGGCAGGCGTCAGTTGGAAAGTCACAGTGAGATTTGAGAGGAGGTGATTCCTGAACTAGTGACAAGGCCCACTAGCATTTTGCCAGGCAAACTAGGAGCAGGTGGAGAGGTTGGGAGGCACAAAAGTCTGGGAGACTTCCAGAGGGTGCCAGTAGCTCCCTGTAAGTCATTGTTGCTAGGCATGAAATGTGGGAGCTGGGGAGGTGAGTGGGAATCCCCTGTGAATGCCAGGCCAAGGAGGCAGGGGCAGTGTCTGATTGGTCACTGGGGCCTGGGTGGCATCTGGGCAGGGGACACAGTTGAGTGGGAGAAAGGTGGTGGTTACTGAGGAGCGAGGGCAGGTGCAGGGATGGAAAGGTCTCAGGATGGGGCCCAGCAAGGAGAGAGGCATGGGAGGGAGGTCTCAGGGCACCCAAGGGCCTTTTGGCTGAACCAGCAGTCCCTGAGTGTGAGCGCAGCCCAGAAACAGCCACAGGCCTCATTCCTGCACTGGGATCGAGGCTAGAGTGCCACCAGCAGCTACCCATCCATTCGGCATGCGTGTGCCTGCTGTATGCCCTGACAGGACAGATGGACTCTGCCCTCACAGAGCTTACCATCTGGTGGTGCAGACAGACAAGAGAGTGAATACATATACGAGGGAGGTGATTTTGGAGAGTGGTAAGAACTAGGAGCTAGGGGAGTTCCCTTCAGCAGGGCAGTCAGGGAGGGCTTCTCAGATGAGGTGACTGGGCTCATTGGAGAAGACCCAGGAGGATGGGGTCCCAGACAGCGGGAGCAGCATGTGCAAAGGCCTGGGGGTCAGGGGCATGCGTGTATGAGGAGCCAGTGGGAGCCAGTGTGGTTGGAGTGTGCATGGGAGAGGGGTGGGAAATGAAGCTGGGGAGGAGTACCCCTCACCTTAGACAGCTAAGAGGTTCAACTTGAGTCGAAGGGAAGTTCTGACCCTAATCCCAGTAGCAAGGGAGCTTCCCCGCCAAAGCAGGAGAGCCAGCTCCCAGCACTCACTTTACTTTCCTGTGTGACCATGAGCAAGTGGCCCACCCTCTCTGGGCTTCCAAATTCTGTGGCAACACAGAGGAGAGTGAGGTGCTTGCTCAGAGACTCGCCAGCTGTGACTGGCCAGGGGTTTGATCCCACTCATTTCTGCTTTGTGGTGGGGGACTTGTGGGGAGAGACAGGTGGAGGTGAGCTCAGTCGAACCAAGAACCCCCAGGACACAGGGCATCCAGGGGGCCTGTGCTTCCACAGCCTGTTCACTCCTTCATGCACCCGCCTCCCCCTCCCCACTGCACTCCTGCCCATACTGCCGACTCCCCAACCCTCTCCTTTCTCTAGGGCTGAAAGCAAGAGGCTCCCTTGGGGGCTGGCCCAGTGATTGGCAGAGTCGATAAAGGCCGGTTGGAAACCCTCCTGCTCTGGGTGGTTCCCCGCCGGCATTTGTAGCTGGGATTCCGAGGCCAGAGCTGAACCCAGAGATCATTTATCACACAGCCTCAAATGGAGGCCTTTCTGGGGGGAAAAAAAAAAGTGTTCTTTCTCTGAGATTCCAACTTGCATTGTCTAAAACAGGTTAATTGGCAGCACCGTTTCCCCCAGATCCTTCCCCGTATCCCCCTGCTTTCCTGGGGTGGGAATGGCAGCCCCTGGGAGTACAGAAGTGGGACAGGTTTAAGACACACCGTGTTTTCAGAGCTTGCTGGCCATGTGGAGGCTGCTGGAGGAATCCTAGAGATCCACCCAGTGACCACGGGTGCTGGGCTGCACTTAGCTTTGTGATCCAGACCAGGAGCTGCCTGTGAAGTCCCTCCCCAAGGAGCTGGAGGTCAGGAGCCTGTGTGCCTCACTCCCTTCCTTGCTTGTTCCTATGGGAAATGACAATTGACCACTGATACATGCCCGCCCTCAAGGAGCTGCTGGCAGCAGCGAGAGGGGTAAGCTGTGCTGGGGTAGAAGGGGCACCGAGGGGCCCTGGGAGCCAGAAGACGGGGCAGCCCACTCTGCCGGAGTGGCCAAGGCGCAATAGCAGTCTGCCTGGAAGGCAGGCAGGGAGAAGTGTGCTGGGCACAGGTACAATGGCCCAGGTCATAAAAGATCCTGGTGCATTTGAACAGCTGTAAGATCCCAGCATGCCTGGAGCATAGAATCCACAGGACTCACAGTCAGAATGTTTCTGTTTCACAAAGCCAGAGAGGTTGGGAGGGTCCAGGCCACAAAGAGCCTTGAATGCCTAGTTGTACTCGTCAAATAGACTGGGCGTGCTGCATAACAAATATCCCCAAATATCAGCCCCTTCAAACAGGGTTTGGCCCTCACTCATGCCAGGTCTCTGACCAGACAGCTGGGAGACTGCTTACTGATGTCACTCAGGACCTGGGCAGACAGAACAGCAGCCATTTGGGCTATTTCGTGGCACAGAGGGAGAGAGACAGGTGTACAGATTCATGGAGCTTCCTCCCTAAAGCAGCATGTGGCACTTCCACTTGAATTTCATTGCAAAAATGGCCATCCTCCGGACATCTTTGTGGGCTAGTGACCCGCTTGCTGCCTTTAGCTGAGGAGGACAGGAAATATTTTGTGGTGCCGACACTGACCACAAGGACCAAGGAAGTTCAGCACTTTACCCTGAGCACGGTGAGGAGCCTTGGGAGGGATTGAGTAGAGGAGCCTCGTTTAGTTTTACTGATTAACTTTTTATTGACTTGCATATGGAGAAGAGCACAAATCATAGGTGGACAGCTGATGAATTTCTGCAAACCAAACACACACTGGTATAACTGAAGTTCAGATCAAGTAAAAGAACATCACCAGCCCCCAGGTGTCCCTTGTCCCCCTCATCAAGCATTTCCTGCCCAAGAGTACTTTTGTCTGCTTTTGAGTTTCACAGACATGAAACCTCTTCTGTCCAACTTATTTTCCTCTTTTTTTTTTTTTTTTTTGAGGCAAAATCTTGTTCTGTCGCCCAGGCTGGAGTGCAGTGGCGCGATCTCACCTCGCTACAACCTCTGCCTCCCGAGTTCAAGCAATTCTCGTGCCTCAGCCTCACGAGTAGCTGGGATTACAGGTGCCTGCCACTGCGCCTAACTCATTTTTGTATTTTTAGGGTTTTGCCATGTTGGCCAGGCTGGTCCTGAACTCCTAGCCTCAAGCTTACCTCGGGCTCCCAAAGTGCTGGGATTACAGGCATGAGCCACCGCGCCCGGCCTCCTCTTCTTTTGCTGTTTTTGAGACCTATCCGTGCTGTGTGTGGCAGTGGTTTGTTTTCATTATTGTGTAGTATTCTATTGTGTGCATATGCCACAGCTTGTTTCTCCCTCCTCCTTTTGATGAACACTTGGGTTGTTTGTAATTAATCAGAGGATCTTTAGTGGTTCGCGCCTGTATTCCCAGCCCTTTGGGAGGCTGAGGTGGGAGGATAGTTTGAGACCAGCCCAGGCAACATAGCAAGACCTCATCTCTCAAATGTGTTTTTGAAAAATAAAACAGTTGGAGGATCTTGTGAATATGCCTGCCATGAACATTCTCGAACACATTGTTTGGTGCCTGTGTGTGGCATTCCCATTGAATGTGTGCCTTGGAAGTGGAATTGCCAGGGTCTCATTTGCATTTAAGAAGCCTCTACTGGACACACAGAAGAGACTGAGGCACAGTCCATGCAGGAGGTGGAGGGGAAGGTGTGTGGGCCCAGCCCTAGGGCTCCTCCACCTCAGAATCCAGAAACATCCCCAGCGTGGACTTGTCTTCCAGGGGACTTGAGGGTCTGTATGGTACACACAAGATGAAAATCGTGTAAAGCGAGGCACAGACACATGGGGCTGAGCGTGCAGCCCCAAACGGCAAGACGTAGGCCTTACTGTGTGAGTCACACAGTGATGTTATAGCACATTCTAGTACACAGGCAAGAATAGTTGTATAATATTTGAATGCATTGAACTCACATCCACCAGGTACACGTGTGAGGAATCTCCCTGCAAGTCACCCATTTCACAAGAGGCAAGGTGGCCCATCTGTTAAGTCAGGGGAGACCTCCTGCCCTGGGGCCTGAGGCTGGGGTTCAGCCCGACTCTGTTCCGCACTCTTGATCACACAGGATGAAGGGCCCGGGTGCTGATCGCTCACAGGGCTGGTGAGACTTACCCTGTTACTCTCTTGGGGTGTGGCATTTCTTAGAAGCCAAGAGTGGGTAATCCTTTGCCCAGGATGAAGCCAGGAGAATGGTGGGGCTTCAGGCTCTGGCTCTAGAAGACAGGGCTTCGTGGGAGCTGCCCCTGGAGCCTCCCAGCCTGAGCAGTAGGCGCTGGAGCCAGTGCCTTCAAACTTGAATTCATCACAGGGAAGACCTGGGGTCCAGGCCAGCCCCTGCGCAGCCAGGCAGCCTCCCTGTGAACTCACATCGTGGTGTCCCGTGCAGCTGCCCTGGTCCTGCAGGATGCATGTCTCCACCCCCAAGCCCTTAAGGGCTGTTGGGTTTTGTTTTTGTTTTAAGAAACATATGGCCTGGTTGTTACTTTGGCTGGCCTCCCCAAGCCTCATGTCTCTGAGACCCCCGCTCCTAAGGAAGGGGGCCAGGCATTGATGGGGGTGTCTAGGAAGCCAAGGGGATGCCTGCCAGTTATGAGAAAGATGGATCTTTGTCGCAGACACATGTGGGGCGCTCTATGTAAATTGTTTCAGCGCCTAACAGGAAGAAGAAAAATGAGGCTTTGATGCGAGCCACCGCCTCTCAGCCAGGCGCGGTGTCACTCAGGCGAGTCTGCGGCCTGCTTCTATTAAGGAGCTGTCAGCTCTTCTCAGGCCAGAGACCCAGGGGGCTCTCTGGGCAGGAGGTGGCTCTGCTCTGTCTGCCGAACGCTGGGCATCAGCTCCAGGGCGTGCTGGGGCCTCAACCCAGCCCCACCTCCAAGGCAGGCGGAGAGCACTGCTGATGGATTCCCTGGCACTGCACTGTGCAAGGCTCAGGGCGGGGACCCCGGTGGCGTGGTAGGGTCTGCTGGGGATGACAGGCAGGCGCACAAGCGGCGGCGCTGTTAGGCCCCATGTGACGGCCACAGCCTGGCACAGGAATCTGTGCTCCAGGCAGCAGACAGCAAAGGTGTGGAGGCAGGAAAGGGGCCACCGCAGGAAAGGAAAGCACTGTGGGCGCTGGAGATAGATGGTGGCAGGGGCCAGCTCGGGGGAGGGTGGGAGTCTGGTCTTGTGGCTTTGGAAGCCCACGGGTTGTGAGCAGGAGAGGGTGGGGTGATGTGAGTCTGAGGGAGGTCTCAGATGGGAAGGGAGGGCGGAGGGGGGCAGAGACCAGTGAGGGCCAGCGTGGAGACTGGGCAGGAGGGCGTAGCATGCACATGGACATGCTTCCCAATGAGCCCTGGCCCAGTCAACTCCCAGCTCCAGGATCCCCCGCAGCCCTTTGCTGGGGTGCACACAATCCAGAGCACTGACTTCCCCAACAAGCCAGGTGGAAATGTCCCAGGGAGGACCCCAGGCCCCTGGGTCCTGAGGAGCCTACTGAATCCTCAACAAAGAAGGGAAGAGAGGCCCAGGCCACAGCAGGCCCAGAATTAGTGTGTTATGCTCTGGATCTTGGGGAATGTGTAATCCCCACACCGTATCTATGGCAACTCTCCATTAACCAGAATTTGGTTCCACAAATTCCTGTTCCCATTCATTCTAGAAAACTCAGAGCTGTTGGTCTTTTTTCAAAATCTCACTGAAAAAAAGAAAAAAAAAAAAAAAGATACTGAGGAATGTAAAGAAGAAAATGAAGTCACCTCCAGCCCCTCTGCTGAGAACACACTGATGTTAGTACTTTCGTGCATTACCACCCAGTTTGTTTAAGAAAATTGGGATTGTGTTGAATGTCCGCTTTTGCATCCTGCCTTTTCCATTGTGCTTCAGATCATGAGCATTTGCCACGGCAGAAAAAAATGTCTTTGGAAGCCGGACCTCCTGCAGAGGTCATCGCCCTCCCTAAGCCTCAGCCTTTGCCTCTTTGCAGGGAGAAACTGAAGGGCGTTTCTCAGGCTCCAACCAAGAGTCTCAGTGTTTTCCTTGCCACGGTGGCCTTGTTATTCCAGCCTTGCTACGTGGGGGTGGGCCTGGTGATGTTTGTGGCAGGGTGGGCACAGGGCTGGCACTGCCACCAAGTACACAGTTGAGCCGGTAAGCTCAGAAACCTGGGCTCACTCCAGCCTTGAGCACTTTCCCATCTCGTGATCCTGGGCAAATGACTTTGCCTCTCTGAACCCCTATCTCTTAAGCTCCAGAACCGGGTGGTTGTGATGGTTCATTGGCTTCATGTGAGTAAAACTCTTAGCACATGATAAGTGCTCAGTAAAGAGGAACTGTTGCTACCATGAGGATTGCTGGTTATCTGTGGTGTCACAGGTGTAATATGAGGATTAAATCATGATCTTCCTGCAGCATTCAGCAGAATGCCTGGGACCTAGGGGACACTGCCAGGGGGTGGCACCTGGTCCCATGATCTAGCCAGGACTATCTTTGTGGGCCATAACTGGTGCAGCTGCCCAGGGCCGGCACTCAGAAATGCCCTGTGCTTGGTGCATGCTGCTCTGCTGTTGCTATCTTGAGTTTTTAGTACTTTGTGAGCAAGAGGCCCTGCATTTTCATTTTGCACTGAGCTCCACAAATTCTGAGGCCACTCTTAACAATAGGATTGATCTCTAGGGCAGCCTGGCAGGGTACCCCACACATCCACAGTGCTCAGTAGCTATTTGTGGGGTGAAGGCAGGACTGAGTGGGCCTTGGTTCAGAGGAGAATAGTACCCCAACGAGACCAGATGGCTTGCCCAGTTTACACTCTAGATACAGGGCCAGGCAGTGCTCTGACCATCACGTGAGAGGCTGCCAGGGTGACGGTGTGTCTGTCAAGGGCAGGAAGTGGGCTGCGTGGAGTGCCAGCCGGGGTGGGCAGGGTAGCCTGCGCCTGCTGACCTGCAGCCAGACACACTGGGGAGACACAAGACAACTCAGGTTGGAATCGATTGAAACCAAGCCAAGAGCTTGGGCCTCGGAGTGCATGGGAGGAGGAGGAAGTTCAGACCCAAGGCGGCGGCTGTGGCTGGTGTTAGCACTTCTTCCCGGCAGGGTGGGCAGGGCTCCATTAGGGGAGGCAGGCCTGGACGCTCCCCAGCACTCTTTCATGAGGGGGAGAGAGGAGAGGAGCGAGGCCCAGGCCACCTGGTATTCAGAAGGCTGAGGTGGCAGTGGCAGGCAGTTTAGGGGGCAGATGAGGCTGTGGCAAAGGGTGGCCAGGAGGCCAGAGCAGCACTCACAGATGAGGTGGGGTTGGGGCCACCTGCATGTGTGGGAAAGGGGCCCCCAGGACTCGGTGTGTGGACCTCTGGCTGACAAAGGCCATTCCGCAGAAAGGAAATTGAAGAGAAAGAAGAAATGACTTCTCGGCCCATGTCTTCTCGAACGAGGGAGAAAGTTGCTGGCATGGTCTCCCCACAGAGAAGCCAGGGTATCTGAGGGGAGCCCTTTCTCTGCCAGCTGGGTCACCCTCAGGGCCGGAGGTGCTGGGCATCAGAGTAGAGGTGGGTGGGTGGGGATGTCCCCCCAAAAGGAGACGGAGACAAGATAAGGCTGCACCTTTTAAGCCTTCCATGCAGGCCTCCTTGGGACAGCCCAGGTTGGATCTCAGACTGCAGCATGTGGGGCTGAGAGCCAGCTTCCCCGAGGCACGGGGGCTGGAGAGGTCTAAGCAGCATGCTGAGGTCAGGGCTGGAGGAACAGAAAGTAATAGGGAGCCACTGATGGCTTCATAATGAAGGAGTGACATGATAAGCTTGTGAGGGGCCACACAGGGCAGAGGCTAGGGACGAAGAGATCCTGCTGGCAAGTGGTCATGGAATTTCTGGTGGGTAGTGAAACGGCCAGACATAGGGCTGTGGCAGTGAGGATGGGCAGGGGGTCAGATGGGCACACTTCAGGCAGGGGGACCCCAGGACTTGGGGGCCTCCTCAGAGAGGCCTTATAGAAAGACTGGGGCAGAAGGCAAGACCTGTGGGGCGAGGAGGCCTAAGGACACCGTGGATGCACTGGAGCCAAGCCATTGAGGACCCTGCACCCCGGCCAGAGGCCTCACTCAGGATGGCTGCAGTGGAGACTGAAGAGATGGGTCAGGTGGAGGGAAATGGGGGGCTTTGCCATCAGGAGGTGGCTCTGGGAGGAGATACGGTCACCCAGGAAGAGAGGCCAGAGGATGGGACCGAGGAGCAGCGACTGGGAGGATGGCAGGGCAGATGAGCAGAGGGTCCCTGCCCAGGGCAAGAGGGCTTTGCTGGGTGGGCCTTCCAGGACCCTAGGTGGGGTCTCCCCTGGAACCAGGCGGTTCAAGGCCTGTGATGGGAGGGGCGGGAGGAAGAGGGATTGCTGTCAGGAGGGCCTGGGACCAGAAGTCTCCACTGCAGCCATCCTGAGTGAGGCCTCCGGCCAGGGTACAGGATCCTTGTCCACCTGCGGGGTAAGGAGACAGCCTGTCTCCCACAGGGTGGTGGGGTGGCTGAGCCTCAAGGACAAAGGCAGGCGGGGGCAGGGGAAGGAGCCTGTGGCTGGGAGCTTAATGGCCCCGAAAAAAAAAACATAAAACCAGAGAATTATGGGGAGACATAAACAGAGCTGTCAGGCATTAGCTGCAGGGAGATGGCTCAGCCTGGGGAAGAGATGCTGGCGGCTGAGCTGGGATCCTTGCATGTGCATAAAAAAGACAGAAGTTATAAAAGGAGGGAGATTAAGAAGATACTGCCTCTTCCATGCTCGGGCTCCCCGGCCAATTCCTTTCTCACGCCCTGGCTGAGGCCCCAGCCGCACACTGACCCTGGGGGCCCGGCCTGCGAGGCCTGGCCAGGTCAGGGGCCAGGGCCGGCCAGCAGCCAGGGGGGTCCATGGGGGTGGGTGGGGGCGGATAGCGACTTGGTGCAAGCTAGTGGAGGGGCCGGGGAGCCAGGCCCAAGGACACAGGCGGCGCCAGCCCCAGCAATTTATGGGTGCTCACACACCCTGCCATCTTCATTTTCCCCGTTGCTGCTGCTGTCATTAGCCAAGCACTAATGGGCTTAAATTTCACCTTAAACCATCCCCACTGTCCTCAGCAGATGACAAACGCCCTATTCTCGCCGGCTGCAAAGCTGCTAGGCGGCCTCCAAGCAGGCATGTGCCCTCCCTCTGCCCGTGTCCTCTGGCCCTCAATAAGGAGGCTCCTAAGGACCCAGGGCCTGGGATACTCACAGGCCAGGAGAAATCCTGGGGGTGTGTGGGAGCTCAGGAAAGGGGGCTTTAGGGGGAGCTTTGGAGACCCTGGGATGATAATGGATGGGGAGACAGGAGCCCGGGGTTCAGGGGCACCCCACTGTTTGGCCTTGGCAGGGCCATGCCCCTGAGTTTCCCAGCCCACGTGTCATTAAGAAGGGCCCTCTGAGCTACCCACCATGTTTTTAAAAGCCTTAGGGAAATCATATTTTGCTTAGGCTAACAAAAATAGCAGTGGCTTTGCTTGGGGTTAGAATTCCATCCATCCATCCACCCATCCACCCACCCACCAAATTCATTCACTCATTCATTCAGCAAATGTAGCCCACAAGACCCTGACATGAGCACGTCCATGAAAGGCCCAACTAGCTGTTCATTTGAGGCCCTGAGAGGGAACAAGTGGGTGATCTCTAAATGCAGTTTGTTTGGGAGACAAAATCCTTTAGCAGTGGCTCTGAGGGTGGGAGTGGAAGTGGCCAAGGGGCTCTGGAGGCTGTGGGAACAGAGGGTGCATCAACCTGGAGTGCATCCAGTCCATGAGGGGGGTTTTTGCCCGAAAAGGAGACAGGAATAGAGACAAAGCTATGGCAGAGACGCAGGGGCTGCCGGGGGCTCCCTGCTCATGTGTGCGCACGACCATGGCCACCGCCTGCCGCCTTTGTTTCCCAGCAAGGGGCACGTGCCCGAGGAGCCGCTGGGGTTGATCCACCATCAAAGCCAGCCCGTCGGGGGCTGGTATGCAGAGTCATCCCTTTCCCATGGGAATCTCACTCCCTTCCAAGCCCCCAGCATCCGCCTTTCATCCCTGTGCTGGGAGCCAGTACTCCCACTGACACTCAAACAGTGATGCCAAGGAGGCACTGCCAGAGGGAGGCCACCACCATATAGGCCTGAAATGTCACACTCTGTCCCCGCCACCCCCCACCTGCAGTGAGCCTAGGGGAAAGAACATACTGGCGCAGGCTTGTGCTGGAGACGGAGATGGTGCGTGGCTCTGGGCTGCCATGCTGTGTGTCCCCTTGCCCTCTCTGGGCCTCAGACATGCAATCTGTCACCTAAGGGTATTGCCCCTGCTGGGCTGTGGCACACCAGGAAGTGTAAGCCAGACTCAAGGGTTGGCGATATGTATGGGAGGTTGGGTGAGGCATCTTCTCCAGTCCAGGAGGAGGAAGGGATTCCTAACTGGTGCTTAGGAGCGTGGACTTTGGAGAAATTTCTTCTTCCCCACCAGTATCTGGAATCGGCTGTGAAGTCCTGCCAATGCTCTGTTCCTGACATTTCTAGAATTTCGCCCTGCCTTTCCAGCCCCTGCCAGCACTTTGGTCTGGCCCCATCATTGCTCTCTGGGGGACAGTCCCAGCTTACTGTTTACTGGCCTCCTGGCCTCCCCTCTCACCCCCATCACCAATCCACCCTGCCTCGCCGTAGCCACTGCAGACTCCCCAACACACATGTGTGATGCTCACTCTTGCTCACCCTCTGGGGCTCTCCGTGGCCCTCACCACATCTGTGCTCTCCACTGTGGCCCAGAAGGCCCCACACCACATGGACCCTGCCCATCTCTCATTTCTTGCCTCTTGCTTCCACTCGAGAGCCAGCCTGCATTCTCACTACCATCTCTCACTCTCTCCTGCCTTCCAGGCTCTTCCTCTTTCCCTTGCTAACTCCAGCACATCCCTGGTGAAGTGTCACGCCCCTGAGAAGCCCCTCTGCCCTCCTGTTCCCACTCAGGTATGACGTAGGGCCCTTTCCCTTGCGCTGGCATTTGCCTTCTCCATGAGGCTCTGAGCCCACAGCTGTCTCTGGGTGTTCAGTCTCTAGCAGGTATGTGGCATACAGTAGGCACTTAATAACTGCTTCTGAGATGGACAGATGGGGGTGTGCAAGGGTGGATGGGCAAATGGGTATGTGTGCATGGATGCATGGATAGAAAGAAAGTAGGTTGGTGAGTCAATGGATGGGTGGGTGGATGGATGGGCAGGTGGTCGTGAGGTATACAGGTGAGTGAGTGGATGGGTGGATGGATAGATGGGTGTGTGTGCATGGATGCATGGATAGACTGATGGATGGACAGGTGGGTGGGTGGGTGGATGGATGGATGGATGGATGGATGGATGGATGGATGGATGGGTGGGTGAATAATAGATGGGTGGACTGTTGTGAGGGTGGATGGAGAGGCCAGGTGGTCTATGAGGTGAGTCCAGAGGTATTAGAAAATGGAGTTCTAAGCCTTTGGCTTTCCATGGGCCTCAATTTATCTGTCTGTAAAATGGTCAGCTCAGCTCCTGTGCCCAGTGTGGAGGCTCAGGGTAAGCTGGAGAGAAGGTGGAGGCTTCAGCAGGCAGCTGAAGGCTGCTCCACAGACAGTGCATGGAACAGAACAAGGTTGCTTGGCGTCCCTGCAGCCCAAGGGCTCCCTTCTTCGGGGGGACACCGATGCCCTCTTCCATCCCTGCTTGCTCCCAGGATCCTTGCCCAGGTGCAGACTGGGAACCAGACCCATAGAGTTCAAATCCAAATGTTGCCACTCACCAGGAAATTCCCTTTGCTTCCCAGGCCTTAATTGCACATCTATTAAATGGGGGTGCTCACGTATTCCTGTTCTTTGCAGTTTTTTCTGGGGATTAAAACAATGTGGTGGAGGGGGGTAGGGAGAAAAAATGCAATGTGACAGGGAAGATGGCACCTCTCCTGATGCCCAGCACGCAGAGGGTGCCCAGGAAATATGGGGCTTAGAATCTCAGCACCTGAAAGAGCAGCTTCTGCTGCAGCCCCTGCCACAGGGGCCACACTGGCCACAGTGCTCCCTCCTAGCCCTTCTTCCCTTGGCCAAAGCTACCTCTGGAAACTGAGTTTGAAGTTTCCAAACCTTATCCCAGACCCCACAGCCATGAGTTATAATAGGCACATAATTAATAGTCACATAATTATAATGTCTATATTATTTATAATTTGTATATTTATATGTAACTTATTTAACTGCATATATAATCTATAATTTAAAATTGCATCACATAAATAATTACCTACTATAGTGCTTCTGCCACTTATAAGCTGTGTGACTTTGGATAAGTGCCCTAACCTCTCTGTGCCTCTGCTTCGTCCTCTATGAGTTAAAATGTGTAGACTGCTTAGCAGAACAGGGCCCAACACACGTCTGGTCGGTGTGCGGATTAGCCCCGAGGATGCTGATGACAAAGCATTTCTGTATCTGTTTTGCTCATGGGTTCTTTGCTCAACCCTGCAAGGTGGGCATTTAATCACTATCCCTATTTTATGGGTGAGGAAGCGGAAGCCCAGCGAGTTGGGGTGACTCACCTGAGGTCACACAGCGAGTCAGCAGTAGGCGTCAGGTACTCGGTGTTCTTTCCAAAGACTCCTGAGGCCCTGGTCTGGAAAAAGCCAGCTCTGGACCAGGCTGGAACACAGGGGCCTTTCTGAACCTTCCTTTCAGGGGCCTGGGGCTGCAGGGGCCTCTGGCCAGTCAGCCAAGTCTGTTCCTCCCAACATGCCAGCCAGGGAACACAGACAGCTGGACCCTACTCTGGCCACTGCCCCATCAGGCAGAACAGCATGTCTGTCCACCCGGGCACTGCTCCTGAGGCTGTGGGCTGGAGCCAGGTTTCTGTCACTTCAGGGAGCTCCTGCCTTCCCGACCCCACCGCCACAGCCAGCAAGGACCAGTCAGGGATCTTCCTGAACTTTCCCTATGTTATAAAAAATTATATAAACACTTACCTTTTAAAAGTAACAGCTAACTTAGTTGCGCCCTCCTCTGCCCAACATTGGTCTGGCAGCTGCATGTACGTTGTCTCCTGGCATCTGCACATCATTGTCTGAGGTACTCTTGTGCCTGTTTGCAAATAAGGAAACTGAGGCACAAGGAACTTGGATAGCCTGCCCAAGGCCCCACAGGGAGGCGGTGTCTGGGGTGGGGATTTGGACCTGGACAGGGAGCCTCCCTACCAATCAGGCCTTCAGGGCAGAGACTTGGGGCCCAGAAAAGCCCAGCCCAGCTTCTGTTTTTAAATTTCATAACATGTGTTGCTTTGTTCAGATGATTGAAGGAAAGCATATTGCAGGTAGAAATAGAATGAAAGCATTGTAACACATGAAACCAGGAGTGCCTTTGTGTGCAGCTGGCCCTTGAACAATGTGGGGGTTAGGGATGCTGACCCCCACACAGCTGAAAATTCATGTGCAAATTTTTTTTTTTTTTTTTTTTTTTGAGACAGGGTCTTGTTCTGTTGCCTGAGCTGGAGTGTGGTGGCACAATCTCTGCTCACTGCAGCCTCGACCTCCTGGGCTCAGGTGATCCTCCCACCTCAGCCTCCCAAGTAGCTGAGACTACAGGCATGCATCACCATGCGCAGCTAATTTTTATATTTTTAGTAGAGATGGGGTCACATCATGTCGCCCAGGCTAGTCACAAACTCCTGGGCTCATGCAGTCTGCCCGCCTCCGCCTCCCAAAGTGCTGGAATTATAGGTGTGAGCCACCATGCCTGGCCTCATGTGTAACTTTCGACTCCCCAGTCGATGAGCACACATTTTGTAAACACACATTTTGCATGTTATATGTATTCTTTTCTGTAGTCTTACACTACAGTAAACTAGAGAAAACAAGATGTTATTAAGAAAATCCTAAGGAGGAGACGATCGAATCTATTTACTAGTCATGAAGTAAAAGCGGATCATTGTGAAGGTCTTCATCCTCGCCGTCCTCGCATTCAGTAGACTGGGGCGAGGAGCAAGGGAGGGTCTTGCTGTCTCAGGTGGTGGAGGGGGAGGCAGGAGAGGCAGGCACACTTGGTGTAACCTTTTGAAAAAACTATCCTGGGATCTTGGCTCAGTTATTCCGACGCTGGGTATGCTAATTACATCTAATTTTCATTGAGTTTGAGAAAAACACCCACATATAAGTAGACCGTGTTGTTCAAGGGTCAGCCTGGCCCTGGCAGCAGCGGGTCCCCACCCAGCTTAGCACTTGAGCCAGTCCTGGCTGCTGGGTCTCCGAAAGCTGTGTACCCACTGAGGAGGATACAGCCTGTACAGGAATTCAGGTTTGGTTCTCCTTCCCCACTTGGGGGCTGTTTCCTTATCCATAAAATGGGAGGCTGGTCCCTATCTTGTGCATTGCAGGATGCAGGGGAACTGACTCCTCTTGGCAACTGGGGCTTGTCCCATCCTACTGAGGGGGAAACTGAGGCCACCCCTCATCCTAGAGTCAAACAGCTGGAAAGTGGCAGTGCCAGATTTGAGCCTGAAACCAGGCTCTTTCTTCAGTCACCTTGCCTAGCCATTCATAGAAGTTTTTAAATCTTTTAGGAGCTATCACATGCTCATGGTAGAAAAATTCAAGTACAACTTCCTTTTTTATACAAATGTTTTGTACACACTTTTTTTTTTTTAAGACAGTCTCACTCTGTCGCCCAGGCTGGACTGCAGTGGTGTGATCTCGGCTCACTGCAGCCTCCACCTCCCAAGTTCAAGCGATTCTTGTGCCTCAGCCTCCCAAGTAGCTGGGGTTACAGGTGTGCATCACCATGCCCGACTAATTTTTGTATTTTTATACTGATGGAGTTTTGCCATGTCGGCCATCCTGGCCTCAAGTTATCATCCCGCCTTGGCCTCCCAAAGTGCTGGGATTACAGGAGTGAGCCACTGCGCCTGGCTCACTTTTTTTTTTTTTTTTTTTTTTTGAGAGAGAGTCTTGCTCTGTCGCCTACGCTGTGCAGTGGTGCAGTCACAGCTCACTATAGCCTGACTTCGTGGGCTCAAGCAATCCTCCTACCTCAGCTTCCCAAGTAGCTGGGACCACAGGCGAGCACCACCTCACCTGCCTAATTTATTTTTCTTGTAGAGATAGGATCTCCCCATGTTACCCAGGCTAGTCTCAAACTCCTGTGCTCAAGCGATCCTCCTGCCTTAGCCTCCCAAAGTGCTGGTATTACAGGCGTGAGCCACTGCACCCGGCCCTGTACACACTTTCTGCACTGTACTTTTTTTCACCAACTTGAAGACTGCTTCAATTAATCTATGTGGTGCTTCCATTCTCTCAGTACTCAGCCAGTAGAACCTCCCAGGTGTATCTCCCTCATCCCCCTTGGATGGACAGTTAGGGGATCTCCAGTGTTTTGCTGCTGCAAAGGACACTGCAGTTGATAGCCTTGTGCAGATGACTTTGGGCCCAGGTTAGAGGGCACATGTAATTTGCATTTGGGTCCATATTGCCAGAAAACTCTCCAAAGAGGTAGTACCGGTTTACCCTCCCATCCCCAACTAGATTGGGCACCTCTTTCCTCATGCCCTCACCGGCCAGGCAGATGCTGTGTGCCAAGAAAACCAAACAGCTGCTTCCCTTACAAATACTCAAGGGCATGTGTGTGGGGGCCTGAGTCCAGCCCTGCACCTTTACCAACTGCAAGATCTCAGGCAATAGGCTTCACCCCTGTGGGCCTCAGTTTCCTCATATGTAAAACAGTGGTGATTGGATTGTGGTGAGGAATTTGTAGATGCAAATGCCTAGGACAGTGCCTGGAACATCGAGGCCCCAGGTGAGAAGTGGCCGTTCTTACGAGTCTGCATGAGTCTTGTACGCCATGACTGCAGTCATGGGATGGGGGCCAACCCCCTAGGATGGATGCTCAGGCCTCGGACCTGGGTTTTGGGAAGGGTTGAAGGGAAGGGAAGAACAATGTGGGGGAATTACTAAGGGGAAAGGGTGGGATTAGCTTATCCCAGCTTCCCACTGTGCCATTGGGGAAACTGAGGCCCAGAGGGGCGCAGGCCTTGAAGTGATTGCAAGTTCAGCAGCATGAAACTGCTCTTTATCCGTGCATTGCTGCCAGGAACAAATGCTAAATGGAGAGTCCGGAGGGTTGCCCAGGCCACTGCGGGACCCGAGCTTTGAGACTGAGGGCTTGGGGACACAGAGCCAGAGCCTTGTCCTGAAATCCTGGAGGGCCCTCCTTGGACAGGACAGAACCTGTATTCTGTCTCTGAGCCCAGCCTCAGCAGAACCCAGAGTCTTCCAGAGCTGAGATCTTGCCACACCAGCTGCGGTCACAGACCTGCCACACTGGCTTGACCTGGGATTTCCTTACAGCTACAGAAGCCCTGTCCCACCCGACCCGCTGCATCAGAATCTGTCTCACCAAGACGTACACGTTAATGTTTGAGGAGCACTGAGACCCCGCCAGGATGATACTCTGCCTGCCTGAAGGGACAGGCCACTGCTCTGTGGGCAGACCTCAGCCCCCAGCCCCAGAATGTCCTCCCCAGCTCTGTCGCAGACACACGTGGCTCCCTGGGAGGCACAGAAAGTACAAGACTTGGACCTGGCTCGCGATGAACTGGTGGCCCTGGAAGTTGCTGCCCTTTATTGAGCCTCTGCCAGCTACCAAGCACATTATCCCATTTAGTCTCACAACAGCACTGGAAGTTTGCTGTTTAATTTAGAGTATCTTGCAGCTTAGGCACACAAAGCACACAGAGGTTAAGTAAATCGCCCAAGGTCACCCAGCATATACGTATGCAGGAGCTGGGATATGAATCCAGAGCTGTCCCCAGCACCAGAGTCTAGCCATTTACAGTCAGGGTGGGCATGGGGGCAGATGGTGGCTCCTCTCACCCCTGAAACCAGAGCCCCAGCCCCTGTGAGCCCTCACAGTTGGTTGGCCTGGCCATGGTGAATCTGACCTCTCAAGAGCCTCCCTTTCCGGAGCAGAGGCCTGCGATTCTCCATGCTGGAGAGCCCGCCAAGAGGGATTCTCCTACAACTTTCCAGAACACAGCAGTTCTGGGGCCAGGCCAAGCTAGCCATGTACACCTGGAAGAGGCTCTCTCCCCCAGATGCTGAGTGACTAGAAGCCAAGAGGGAGGGAGTTCTGGAATGGTCTGGAGCAGCGGAGGTGAGGCCTGTGGGGGCTGGGGCGGGGCCTGGGAAGAGGGACCAGCACACAGAGTATTCTGAACCGCAGAAAGTATTCTGTTCACTCTAGGAGAAAAACAGGAGTGTTGTTCAAAACAGCCAGACGCCAGGCCCAGCTGCCCTCGCCTGGTTTTTACTCTTAAACACCTTCGCATTTCATGGCTGTTCGGAAGAGAGAGAAGTCAGCCAGTTGTCCATTCAGACACAAGACAAGGCAGCAGCCGACAACCAAAGGCAAATATTTTCCATCCTGAGGAAAGCCTCCCGGGTGGCCCCAGGCCTGCCTCTGGAGCAGTGGCTGGCTGGTGGCTGGCTCTCCCCGAAGGTCGCTGCTTCTGGTTAGCAGACTGCGTGTCTGGGGGACTGGCCAGGATCCACCCCCACCCAGGGAGCACTGGGGGCAGCGGGGCGGCCATTCTAGGCCCACAGGAAATGGAAGCTCCCTGCCTGGCGTGAGGGCAGCCAGGCCCCCGGGGAGGCCAGGACAGCGTGGCCCCTACAGTTCCCCATCTTGAAACTCCAGCCCTTGATATCAAAATGGGACCTGTTAGTCTGTTGTTGGGGAGGGGGATATAACTGCCCAAAGCTCTTAGGTCCTGAGTGAATTTAATTTTTTTCAGCACAACAGTAGCCACACACAGTTGAAGAGTGGCACATGGCTACGTGGGGTTTGTATTTGGTCTACAGGTGAATGAACAAGACCCACGGGGACTTAGGCCTCATTATCATAATTCTGCAGCCCCAGGAGCCAACCCCCCACGTGGAAGCCCTTAATAGGTAGCCTGGCCAAGTGGGTAGCGAGAAATCAGTGATGGCAGGCCCTGGGACTTCTCTCTAGTCCCCTCCCCACCCTTTTTTCTTTCTTTTCTTTTCTTTTCTTTTCCTTTCCCTCCCTCCCTCCCTCCCTCCCTCCCTCCCTCCCTTCCTTCCTTCCTTCCTTTTTTTACTCTCTTCCCCAGGCTGGAGTGTAATGGTGCAATCTTGGCTCACTGCAACCTCCGCCTCCTGGGTTCAAGCAATTCTCACGCCTCAGCCTCCCGAGTAGCTGGAATTACAGGCACAGGCTACCACGTCCAGCTAATTTTTGTATTTTTAGTAGAGACGGGGTTTCACCATGTTGGCCAGGCTGGTCTCAAACTCCTGACTTCAAGTGATCCACCCACCTTGGCCTCCCGAAGTGCTAGGATTATAGGCGTGAGGCATCGCGCCTGGCCACCCACCCTTTTTGTCTCCCAAGGAAACCAGTCTTCTGAAAATTTCAGAGGAAACCAGGACCTCCTCGCCCATGTATTTTACCCGGGGGTGCCTGTAACCTGTATTCACAAAAGCCCCACGGGCATCTCCCTGATTGAGGCCCCACCCACAGGGCCTAGGACAGGGGGACCAGGGAGGGCCCCAGAGGCTGGAGTTTGGAATACCCCCTTCTCTTCTCTGGAGCTCAGTTTCCATATCTGTGAAATGACAGGTGATGTCACCTCCCAGAAGGGCAGTTTGAGAGAAGTAAAATCTATTGCGGTACCTTGGACACAGGAGGGGGACAGACAGCATCAACTTTTGAGGGTGCTGCAGTTACATGGCTCCAGCAGTCTGAGCCTTACCAAGACCTTTCCAGATCTGAGGGAAGCCCATGCCCAGTGTCTAGCTGGCTGGGGGAGAAACCCCTTGAGAACCCCCACTCTGTAATGCTAGGGTCTGCATTTGCTTAGGAGGCTTTGTCCCTGTCTCTCCCCTTCTGGACCAGCCTGGCTTCCTGGGCAGGCCCAAGAGTGTCCCGCGCGCAGCACTCAGAGTCAGTGCCGTCTTTAATCTGCATTCCACAGGCATCCTCACCCCCTCCCCTCTCAGGACCTAGGAACCTGCCAGGCTTCTTACCTCTCTGCAGGAATCTCCACCCCCCACCACAGGCTGCCCTCTTGGGGTAGGGGCCCAGCCCTTGAGGCCTGTCTCCTCCAGCCCAGCTAAACCAGAGAGAACTCCATCTCAGGTTCCCAAATAGGCGGTGTTCTTCCCCGCCACCAAGCTAGGCAGCTCCTGGTGGCTGGAATGCCCTGCTCCTTTCTTCTCAGCCCACCACTTCCTCCAGCCTTCCCTCCTCTGTGCTGCAGCAGGGAGTCTTACCCCACCTCCTTCAGGAGGGAGGTGCTCACGGGTTCCTATGCCTGTGGGTCTCCAGGATTGGGCACTGAGCAGTCTGGAAAATGTCAAGTGAGGGAGGGATCCAGTCAAAGCCCCAGGGGGGCCTCTGAGCTCAGCCAGTTCTGCTGCTGCTCCCCACCTCTGGGGGGAAGGACAGGCTGGGGTTTGGATGGGTGGCCTTTTGGAGAGCAGAGTAATGGGAGCCGACTTGAACTTCCTGCGGCCTCATTCCCTGACTGGGGCCGGAGGGTAGTCTGAGCTGCTGGCCTGGGGTGCTGGGCCGCAGGGGAAGGGGCTGGGAGAGAGGGATCTGGGTGAGTCTAAGGGAGGGTGATACTGAAAAGAGGGGACGGCAGCACTAAACTGCCTTCGGGGAGTCCCCACTGTGCGCCCCTGGCACTTCCCCAGCCCCCTGGCGCGGTCGCAGGCACGGGTGGGTCAGCCTCAAAGTTGTTGGTACGGCCAGCCCGCTGCTGTTTAAATGGTGTGTTTGTTTGGAGTGGCTTAGGGAAGAAACTGGAAATGGAGGGGGGGGGCGCAGCGCCCCACTTGGCGCCACCGCTGCCGGAGGGTCCGCGTGTTAGAAGCCCCAGCTTCGCAAATGACCGAAGAAGGGTGGGCGTTGAAGAGGGAAGGCCGAAAACCAAGGGGGGGGGGTTCGGGGCCCCGGGCCGGCCGCCCCCTTTTTGCGGGGGGAGAGCAAGAGCCGCCTCTCGCAACCACTCTGCGCGCGGGGTGGGAGGGAGAGAGGGAGGCGAAGGGACGACAGCGCCGGGCTCCCCGCCCCCATCCCACCCGGTTCCAATATTTCGCAGAAAGGCACGCGGCTCCTAATCGGTCCTTTCCAGGCTGAGATTTAGCCGCGCGATGCCCGCGCAGGGGCGGGGGCCGCGGGCCGGGGGAGGCGCTCAGAGTCCGGACCCGCCGAGCGAGGTGAGGAGCCCGCGTCCTCGGCTGGTGGAGCGGGCGGGCGGGCGCGCAAACCCGAGAGGCAGATATAGAAAGGGGGGCAGGTTAAAAATAACCCTCTCCGGCTGGGAAGCTCGCGCGCGCTCTCTCGCCTCGTTCGGTGCCAGAGGACTCCAGGGGAGGTGGCGTTGGGGAGGGCAGAGCGGGATTCCCCCTCCTCCGCCGGGCGGGGTGCCCGCCTGCGCGCCGCGGTTGCACGTGTGCGGGGCCGCGCGCCCGGGCCCCCTCTGCAGCCGGTCGGTGGGTGCCCCCTCCCCAGGACCGGGCGCATCTGGCAGTGGCCCCCCGCCCGCAGTCTTGCGCGGCTGGAGGGAAGCGCTCTATTATTCATTATTTACGAGCGTTAATAGGTTTGAGCCACGGGGCGGGGGGGGGGGCGGGGGGGCGGCGAGGATGCCGTGGGGACCGAAGCGTTAGGGGAAGGGGTGGGACGGAGGGGGAAGGGCGGGGGCGGGACTGCGCCGCGGCCTGGAGGAAGAGGTCTCGGCCTGGGGCCCTGCGAGCCGGGCGCAGCTCTCCGCCAGGTTTCTCCACACCGCAGGCCGTCGAGGTCGCTCAGGGCGCCAAGAGGGCAGCGCGGGCCTTAGATTTTGCTCTTGGCCTCTGTCCTTCGCGTCCTCGCCCTTACAGAGGCACGGGGAGGGGGCTGCGGGGGCCGTACGCCCCGCCCTGCGCGCCCCTCGCCGCCGCCGCGTCCCCGCTGCAGCCCCGGCCTCATTTATCATCATCTTTGGTCAAGTGGAGTGTGCAAGGAACAGCTGCTTCACTCGGCTGACTTCCGAGGGCGGCTACGGAGAGAATCAGGGAGATGAATGATGGGGGCTGGGGGGGCCACTGCCCCCCGGGGTCCCCGCGCAGGCGAGAGGGAGGCGGGGAGCGTCCAGGGCAGCCTCCGCCTCATGGCGAGCGCAGCGCCCCCTTCCTCTCTCCTAGCGCCTGCAGCGACCGGGGATGGGGGGACGGAGGACGGGGCCCGCCCCAGGAGAGGACTGGGCGCCGGGGGGCGCCCTTCGCCGGCGGAGAACTGGCGGGCGCGCTGCCGGCGGAGCCCGAGGTCGCGGTGACCTTGCTGGGGTCAGCGGGCTGGGCTGCGGAGGCGGCGGCGCGGCGTCTTTGGTGGCGCTTTCCGGATTGGCGCAGAGGCCGGGAAACAAGGCGGGGGCGGGCGGGGGAACACAAATAGAAGGTGAAATTTTACCTGCCCCTGAGGGAGTCCTGCGGATTTTCTCCGGCAGCAGCAGGCGCTCTGCCTTTGTCTTACACGGCTGAAACATCTGTTGCAGAGGGGCGGAGAGGCCGCAACAACCCCCACACACCCTGCGCTGCTCCTGGTTCCCCTCTGCCCCAGCCGTGCTGCAGGACACCCGGCGCCGCGTTAACCCTGCTCGCGCTGGGGCGCGCGCCCGTCACCCGCTGCCGCAGTCCACGCCTCGCGTGGGGCCTCCCGCCACCGCCCCGGATCGGGTCTTGGCGGGGGCGCCCGGTGACCCCCCTCCACCTCGAAGAGGTGCTGAGGCGTAGGCGGGGGCGGAAAGGGTTAATGGCCTAGTCGCAGACCCTAATTGTCAGAGCCGGCCCCGCTTCGTTTCAATTACCCTAAGTAGAGACTGAATGCGCAATTAACGAAGTCAGCTTGCCAACTGGAAAGCCGGCCCCGCTTTCACGTTGAGCAGAATACTCCACCAGCTGACTTGGACGAAGCAATTTCCTCCTCTCTCTCCCCTTTTTTCTCTCCCTCTCTCTTCCAATCCCCCTCCCTTTTTTTTCTCTCTCCTTAATAATAAAATTATACCAAGCAGTTTGCGGTGTGGCAGGCGGCCAGAAAAGCGTTTCTTTAAACGCCGCCGTCTCACAATTAGGCAGCAAGAGGATTTGACACGCCGTGGCGGCCTGACAGGCGGCTTCCTCCCCTGGGGACTGGGGGAGGGAGGGGGTGCCAATTCCCCGCTCCCCCAGGTGGAACCGGGACTGGGAGGGGCTGGCCTGCTTCGCCTCTCCGGCTGTCAGGATGGCTGCAGCGAGGGGGTGTCAAAGGCAGGGAAGCGAGGGGCGGTTCCGCCTAGGCTGGGGAAGGCGGAAGGCAGCGGCACATTCCACGACTTCTCTGGGAAGCTGTCGTATCCAGGAGGGAGACCTTGTTCCCTTTCTGTTTGACAGACAGGCATTCTGAGGCACAGAGCTGTGGAGGGAACTCAGCCCTGCTGGGCGTCCTGCACAAGTCACTGGCCCACTCTGGACTTCTTCCATTAATCCCTCGGCAAAATGAGGGGGAGATTTGACCTAGAATGTGCTCTGCAAAAAGTGTCTTCTAGTGGCTCATTGCCCTTAACAGCTGGTCTTGCAGGCCAGGAGAGGGGGGTGTAGGCAGCACCACGTAGAAGCAAGTCGGAGACCCCTATCCGGTTTGGGTGGCAGACCCATGGTCCTCAAGGCACACAGGAGGGTGGCTCGGCAGGAAGCCAGGATGCAGGCAGCTCATAGATGGGGTGACTTTGCAGGATTGCCAGGGATTGGCGCCATGAGGACAGAGGACACTGAACACTAGCTGCAGCATCCGGGCCACTTGAGTTCGGGGAAGGCTCAGAGAATTTGGCAGAGGTGGGAGGTGACTGCAGGGGCCCCCATTTGCTCTTTGCAGCCCCCCAGCCCCACCCAGGCTGCTGCTTACATGGGGTGCCTTCATCCTCCCTCACGTAGTTAAGCCCTCCTTCCAGCCTTCCCTGATACCCTTCTCTCCCCACCTCACAGCCGTCTGGGTGTCACTACATCTCAACACCACCATGGCAGTTGTCTGTGTGTGTGTCTGCCTCTGGAGAGCAAGGGCCATGTGCTGTTTCCTGTGTGTCCCCGGCACCCAGCTCGGCCCACATCCAGACTGTAAGCTGAGCAGAAATGTGCTCCACAAGTGAACCAGTGCAGGCACCAGGGGGGTTCTGGAGGAGACAGCACACACTTTGTCTCTCCTTCCTGATTGGCTATTGCATGCATCCTGGCCTCCAGGCCCCTCATCCTCAAACCTCTCTCTGGGTATCATCCCTTTGGTCTGGGTTGAGGGTTAAATGCACCCAACACAGAGCCCAGCGCTCGGATCCATCTCGTTTGTTTATTTATCCAAGCAATACTGAACGGACATCGACTCTGGGGCCATTTTTTAAGCTTGGAGCTTAGGGTCAGAGGAAGTCCCTGCCCTCCTCAGGCTACATTCTAGTGAGGGAGGCACATGTGAAACAGCTTATTGTACCATCAATTATGTAATTACCGCTGCGATGAGAGCCACCCAGGAGCCTGGCGGGGGACCCAGGAGAATGGGGGTGGGGCCTCGCCCGGTGTCTGGTATGGAATGCCACAGAGGTTCTCACAAGCTCTGGGAACCTCCAGCCTTTGCAGTCCCCCTTCTCTCTGCACCTCCTTTCCAAGGCCGCTGAGTGCCCCTCCTGCAGGGGTCTGCCCTGTCTCCCCCCTGAGCCCAGGGCACTGCTCTCCTGCTTTGCTCTGCTCATCTGTGCTGGGCCCAGAGCTTCTCCTGGGCCAGGGAGCGCTGTTCCTCCTGTTCTGGGTGCCATCGAGCCCATGCAGATCCCCTTTGCATCAGTTCTGTCAGCATTTGACCCCAGGAGCTTGTGATCAAATTTAGGCCACAGACAGGTTCTCTTGAATTCTCAAGTATGAAAGAAAAAATTTTATACTTGGTTGATAACATTTTCTTAAATGAGAGATAATCCCTTTTTTATAAAATCCTGATTTCTGTCTTTTTCAAGGGAAAAGCTCAGAAACTTTGGCACCCTGGCCTCCCACTCTCAAGTGGCCACAGTCTGCTGGTGCTGAGAGGGGCTGCGGGCCGCCCCCCCCCAACTTTATTTGGGAGCAGGATCACCAGTTTGCCTCCATACCCACCTGCCCACTTCCCTGCCAGGCCTTGGGAAGATGTTCTTTGTCAAATGAATGAAGCAAAGCAGTGGCCACCCCTGATCTCCCGCTGCCTGGCCCACCCACATGTGCTCTGTGCTGCCACTCCACTGCTCCTTCTGGATATTTTCGCAGGGTTACTGTGACATTTTGTGCATGATTCATTCAATAAATATTTATTGTTCTGGACAATGGGGAATAGCTGTGAACAAAACAGGCAGAAATCCTTGCTCTCATAGAACTTTTGTTCTAAAGAGGAGACCAATAATAAAGCAAGTCAAGTTTGATTACAACAAGGAAAGTCGTGCAGGTGCAAGGGGTGCTGTTTCAAACAGTAGTCAGGGAAGGCTTCTTGAGAAGGTAACAGAGGAGCCAAGACTTGGAGCCAGGGTAGAGAGTTGTGTAGGTATCTGGGAGTGGTATTTCCAGAGGTAAAAGGCTTGCCCAAGGTCACACAATCAGCCAGCAGTCAGACAAACCCACAGGCTTAGCACCTCTGTGTTTCCACTTCCCCAGGGAAGTAAGTCATGGACTGTGGGGTACGGAGGACAAGGCTGGGGCCAGAGAGTCCCGTGCCTCCCGCCTCCCTTAAAGTCAGCAGCCAGGCCAGGCGCGGTGGCTCACGCCTGTAATCCCAGCACTTTGGGAGGCCGAGGTGGGCGGATCACCTGAGGTTGGGAGCTCAAGACCAGCCTGACCAACATGGAGAAACCCTGTCTGTACTAAAAATACAAAATTAGCCGGGCGTGGTGGCACATGCCCGTAATCCCAGCTACTCGGGAGGCTGAGGCAGGAGAATCGCTTGAACCCGGGAGGTGGAGGTTGTGGTGAGCCGAGATTGCACCATTGCACTCTAACCTAGGCAACAAGAGCGAAACTCTGTCTCAAAAAAAAAAAAAAAAAAAAACCCAGCAGCCACACTTGGCCTATCTCATCCTTATCATGCAGCCTTCTACAAGGGCAGGAACTCCTGGGGCTTGGGGTGGGGAGAATGGAGCTGGCTGGGAACACCTCTGTGGGGCCCATCTGGCCCCTGTGCCAGGGTCTGGGCCAGCCCCTTGGTCTTGCCAGGCCCGGGACTGATTGTGTCTGATGGCATCAGCCTGGCCTTGTGGGGGAAGGACAGGGACTGTGTCCCCCCGCCAGCAGGACCCAGACGACTGCCTGGGCCACCAGACCCTGGCCCTGTTAACTGTCTGCGACCCAGCAATCAGCACCCCCTTCCCCCTTTTCCCTTTTCTTCATTTTGACAGAGACACGGAGAGGTGGTGATGCTTTTTGTTCAGTGGTGAATAAAGTGATCTAAAAAAAAAAAAAAAATTATTGTCCACGAGAGACTGATCAGTACAGAACTGATAATAGGTGAGCTCTTCCCAGCAGCCTTCCCTGGGGGACCTTGGAATGCCTGCAGCTGCTGCGGAATCCCCTCTTGTTCCCCAACACCTCACAGTGGAGGTGGGACGGCTGGCCATCTGCCCCTCGTCGCTGGACTGTGGGCCCTGCGGCCCAGGTCTCCTGGCCTCTCGATGGCTGTATCCCAGGAATCAGCACCAAGGCTCGGTGGGGTGGGATGGAGAGCAGAGCACAGCTTTAGAGTTAGGGGACCTGGGCACCTAGGCAGAGGGCCCGGCTGTGCCTATGAACAGCAGGTGGGGCCAGGCCAGCAGGTGGGCGTGGTTAGGCCCTGCAGGGATCCCATTCAGCTGGCTTAGCAGGTCTCAGCTGTCTCCACAGCTGGGTCCCTGGAGGAGACGGTGTTGGGGGCTGTGAGGGGAGGCTCCTTAAACACCTGAAGAGTCCAGACACCTCTGCTCCCCGCTCCGCTCTGATGCACTCTGAAGGGCCCAGAGCCCCCAGCCACACCAGGGCTCCCCCAACCTCAACTGACCCTGGCTAGGGCTGCCCTTCTGCTTCTCACCCCATCACTGGGCTCCTGATATTTGGGACCCACAGACCCTATAGAGAGGGCATGTTGGTCATTCCGTGGGATTCTTCCTTGAGCATGGGGGGCCATGAATGAGGAGGGATGCATATCCAAATGTTGCCCACAGGGAGTGGTCTGGAGGGGCTCCCTGGTCCTCTGGGGTTCCTGATGTCCTAGGAGGGTCCTCCATCTACCCTAAGCAGGCCTCTCAACCCACGGACCCTAACCTGACCCAGAGGCCTGTGGGTACCCAACCCTCTTGTTTCGTGGGCTCCTTAGAAACTCACCCCCTTCCTCCTTTAAGCCAGGCCCCTAGCATATGGAATTGAGCCCATAGGACAGCAGTGAATCCGGCAAATGATTTATCATTTTCACCAAGTCTCCTGTATTGATTATTCATCACCCACAACAGATGGGGAGGCCCGAGGGCTTCCACCTTCTCCACCCCTGCCTGGACTCCCCCTCTGCCCCGTCCTCAGTTTCCAGAGCCTTGGTATATTCCTCCTTCATCCTCAGGTTCCCAGTCTGCCCTGTCCTCAGCTTCCGGTAATCCTGGTACACTGCTCCTTCATCCTCAGTTTCCCAGACCTTGAGTGGGTTGGGTTTTTAAATTTTTTTCTTGCAGCTACAAATTATGAAACCAGGTCATAAAACCACCTTGGGTAAGTAGGTGGGGTGGAACCAGTGGCCTCAGAGCTGCTGCTGGGGATCAGGAAGCCCCCAGTCCGTTTCCTTCTCCCTCTCTTCCTGTCTCCCCTCAGCCTCCCTCTCTCCCTCTCTCTTAGGAAAAAATTCCAGCCACCACCTCCCAGCTGGGCTCCCTGAGGAGCCATAGCAGCTCTGGCCCACACTGTGCCCATTTCCCTGACTGGGCCCTCAAGCCTGGGGTCTGTGAGGAGGCTTTAGGCCTAGTGACCTCTCCCTGAGGCTGCCCAGGGGACAGTAGTTGCCTTAGTGACAGCGGGCGGCTGGTGACCATCACTGCCCATTAGTGGACCCACCCGAGGTGGGTCTGGCTGCTTAAAGATGAGGACAGCATAAAAATAAAAGTGAGGACCCTGGCCTGGGGCTCAGGCCATCACAGGCTGCAGCTCAGCCCCTTGCCCCACAACAGCTTTGGCTTGCATCCTGCTCCAAGAGACTGTCCCTCCAAAGTGGGAGCCCCCCGCAGGGGTTCAGAACAGGGGTGTCCACCCGTGGTCCAGTCACTGCCACTACTGCTGAGGGCGTCCTACATAGGTGCTTCACTGTGGGTGGGCTCTGCTCTGGGGTCCTAAGCAGGGCACTTGTCCTGAACCTCAGTTTTTTCTGTAAAGTGGGAGGAGGGATTAATCAAATTGTTGTTTGAGAAAGCCGCACAGAGTGGGTGTTCTGCAGCCGCCTTGCTCCCGCCCCACAGTCCTGTAGATTCTGTGGATTTCTGGAGGGAAAGGGCTAAGGTCTTTGCCTAAAAGAAGGGCTGTGCTCTAGGTGTGCCATGCTGCCAAAGGCCTTTGAGAGCTGCTGGCCTTGCACCAGAGGATAGCTGGGGTTTCATTTTGTCCCCACTATTTTCATGGCTTGGAGTGAAGACACCCATTGCTGTGTCAAGGGGAATCCTGGTGCCCTGGGTGCTGTGTGGCTCCAGTCATGCTCCCCGCTGTGCCTCGCCTGCCTCCTCTGTCCAGCGCTGAGAAGACTAAGCTTCAGGAACTGATTCTAAGGGTGAAGTGTTCGTGTATCTGGTGCTTAAAGGATGCACTAGACTCTGCCCCTCCTGCCTTCTAGTTTCAGCAAGAACTTTGGAGATAAGGCCTGGACCAAGTGTCTGGGAGGAGAGGCAGGTTGGGGAGAAAGGGATGGATTGGAGTGAGTGGGGACCCTCCGGGCAGTGTGGTTGAGCTGGACCATGAGGAGTGATCCCAGTGGGTGGGGGGTGCCCTCCCCGTCCCCACCTACCACCCCGTCTCCCTCCAGCCCAAGCCACAGGCCAAACCCACAATCTGCCCCCTAGGCCACTTCTTCCCTGCCTCCAGGTTCAAAGGTCACCATCGCTCTGCCAGGGGGACTCTTTCTGCCCCCTCCTCTCCTAAGGCCAACCCAACCCAGCCCTGCTGCCTGCCTCTCTTCTCCTCTGTGTCCTGTCCTAGTGCTCTTGAAAAGTAATCATAATCATAATAATTAATAACAACAGAGCCCATAGCAGGCCTGAGGCAGCCCTTAAAGAGGCAGTGCCCCATTTTCTCCCAGCAGAGCTGGCGGTGGGACCCGGCTGGCACTGAGAGGCGGCCTGTGCCTTTGTTCCTATCCCTCCCTTTGCCTTGGATTCCAGAGTGGTGTTGGGGCGAGCATTTTTGCCTGCGTTCTCCATCAGCACTGGGCTTCTTGTGTTTTAATTGAACTGTCTTTTCTTAGCGATAGATGCTTTCACCGCATCCAGCTGCTCGTGTGTATTGGGAAACCTGCCTGTAATACAGCTCGGCTAAATTAAAAGACGCAGCAGCTGGACCGATTAAACAGGGAGGGAGGGATGCAGACGGACAGGCAGGGAGGGGATACTGGTAATAGCACCCCCTCACTGTCTCTGTCTCTCTTTAAATAATGTTTCTGGTAATGCATTTTGGAGAATGTGAAAAAAAAATAAAAAATAAAGCCGTAGAAATGTTAATGATATCCACAGGACACTCAGCAGGAAATGAGAGTGATCTGGGACTAATAAAAGCCGAAATGTAATTTGTGCAGATATACGAGGCGCAGCCTTCAGAGTGGTCCTGGGTTTGCACATTCTGGGCTCATAAACATGTGCCTGGGGAGGGCAGGGAGTGGGCGCTGTGCCCTCGGCCTGGGCACACGCTTGCCTGGGCTGCCCTGTGGCGGTCTGGCCAGGGCAGGAGCATGAGGCTGCCCACCTGGCAGGGAGCTGCCAGACCAGAACCAAGTGCCGTCCCCAGCTCCTCTGGGTTGGCGCGTCTCGGCAGGAACCTCCTGTAATGTTTTATCTGAGCCACCAGGGTTAGGATTGAAGTGGGTCAGAAGGGCGGGCACGCGGCTTGTTAAGGATGCTGCGACAAATCCAGGGAGAGGAGCTGGAGCACAGGGAAAGCGACTTTGATGAACTGGTGGGCAGGGGCTCGCCTCATGGGAAAGTGGCTGGCCCCACACTAGGCTGGGTCTCCTGCATTCGTGGGCCAGGGCAAGCTGACTCCAGAGAGCAGTGGTACCAGGACTGGGCCGACTCAGGCATCTGCTCTCAGGCAGATGGAGGCCCTCTGTCCCCTTCCCTGCATCCGTCCGCAGACACTGAATGAGGAAGGCACTTTGGTGGGGTGTGGGCCAAGGAAGAAGGGTGAATGGAGGAGCCCCTCCCATTCTCCCCCACTCCCCACCTTTCTGCCTCTTCCCTGTTTCCCCCCACCTGACTCTGTGTGCCCCTCTTCCCCTCTCTTTGTCCCTTCCTGACCCTTTCAACAACCTGGAATCTTTGTAGCCTGAGGCAAGCCACCCCTTCCTTTTGGAGCATTTGGGAACCAGCACTGGAAAGTCCCCTATCCCCTTCTGGGCCACACAGGCCGAGCTGAGCCCCTTCTTCCTGCCTCCAGGCCAGCGGGCCAGCGTGGTTCTGGGTAAATCCCAAACCCTCTGGGACTCGGCCAATGGCCAGCCCCTCCATGTACTTCCTCCAAAACCTGGGCATTCCTCTTTCTTCCATCCCTCTTTGAGGGGTCTTCTGGGGTGGCCCGGCCAGCAAGTCAGCTGGGAGAGCCTTTACCCTGGATGCCGGGCCGGCAGATGCTCTGCTCTGAGAGGCTCCCACCCCGGGTCCTTCCCTGACCCAGGATTCTGCTCTGTGGGCAGGGGCAGGTTAGACCCCCGCCTGAGCCCCAGCCCCTCAAATCATAACCACACGGGCTCTTGGGCGTTGCCTGCCTCAGCCCCCACCTGCAGAGGTGGGGAGGGGCTGGCCAGGAGGGACAGGGCTGCGTCGCCCCATGCGGGTGGGGCTGGGCTGTGCCCTTCTTCCGTGGCCGTGGCCGTGGACTGCATCTCTAGCCCCATTAGTATGCACTCCCTCACTCTGGGCCACGTAATCTGTTTATGCACCTATGATATCAAAAACAGGAGGCAGGTGCTGCCGTCTTGCGTTCCTGGGAGTCAGAGGAGGGGACGTTTTATGTCTACAGTGGCTTGGCAGCCCCTAATCAACGTCTGCTAGAAGGAACAGACAGATTCCAGATGGCGTGGCAGTGATAGAGGAGGTGTGTGTGTGTGCATGCGTGTGTGTGTGTGTGTGTGAGTATACATATGCCTGTGTGCACGCGTGTGTGTGTGCTCAAGCGGCCTCCCTGGGACAGGAGCAGACCCTCCTCAGTGCCCAGCATGGCTGGGTCATGCTTGAACACGGCCACGAAGGGACTAGATTACAGGATCCAGCAGGCCCCAGGGGACGAGGGAGCGGGAATTGCTCTGCTAAATGCTTTTGAGCTGTCAGGAAGGGCTGGGAGTGGTGGGTGGGGGACAGTGGGGAGGAGCCGGTGGTGGGGGTGCGGGTAGCTCCCCAGTGACCTGGCGCTGGGCAGCCGGTTTTGCCTCCCGTGTCGGTGGCTGTCCTTGGCAAGGCTCAGCTGCAGGCAATGTGGGAGCGGGAATTACAGAGCACACCTCCCTGACACAGAAGTTGTCAATATGCGCACAGCTGGTAGGGAGGCTCAGGCGAAGGGGGGAATATTAAGAGCTGCGTGGGGGAGCAGGCAGGGTGGGGAGGTGGGTGGGAGGGTGCTTTCTGAGGCAAAAGGAAGTGGCCCATCTGAATCGCTCATCCTCTGCCTCCTCCCTGCCCGTCCTCCCTCCCTCCCTCCCGTTTTCTTTTCACAGATAACCAGCCCGAGTCATGCAGTCTTTTCGAGAAAGGTGTGGTTTCCATGGCAAACAACAGAACTACCAGCAGACCTCGCAGGAAACATCACGCCTGGAGAATTACAGGCAGCCGAGTCAGGCCGGGCTAAGCTGCGACCGGCAGCGGCTGCTCGCCAAGGAATATTATAACCCGCAGCCTTACCCGAGCTATGAGGGTGGCGCTGGCACGCCCTCTGGCACAGCGGCCGCAGTGGCCGCCGACAAGTACCACCGAGGCAGCAAGGCCCTGCCCACGCAGCAGGCCCTGCAGGGGAGGCCGGCTTTCCCTGGCTATGGCGTCCAGGACAGCAGCCCCTACCCGGGCCGCTATGCTGGTGAGGAGAGCCTGCAGGCTTGGGGTGCCCCACAGCCACCACCCCCACAGCCGCAGCCCCTACCAGCGGGGGTGACCAAGTATGATGAGAACTTGATGAAAAAGACAGCAGTGCCCTCCAGCAGGCAGTATGCAGAGCAGGGCGCCCAGGTGCCCTTTCGGACTCACTCCCTGCACGTCCAGCAGCCGCCGCCGCCCCAGCAGCCCCTGGCATACCCCAAGCTCCAAAGGCAGAAGCTGCAGAACGACATTGCCTCCCCTCTGCCCTTCCCCCAGAGTACCCACTTCCCTCAGCATTCCCAGTCCTTCCCTACCTCCTCCACCTACTCCTCCTCTGTCCAGGGCGGTGGGCAGGGTGCCCACTCCTATAAGAGTTGCACGGCGCCGACTGCCCAGCCCCATGACAGGTCACTGACCGCCAGCTCCAGCCTGGCCCCGGGGCAGCGGGTCCAGAATCTTCACGCCTATCAGTCGAGCCGCCTCAGCTATGACCACCAGCAGCAGCAGCAGCAGCAACAGCAGCAGCAGCAAGCCCTTCAGAGCCGGCACCATGCCCAGGAAACCCTCCATTACCAAAACCTTGCCAAGTATCAGCACTACGGGCAGCAAGGCCAGGGCTACTGCCAGCCGGACGCAGCTGTCCGGACCCCGGAGCAGTACTACCAGACCTTCAGCCCCAGCTCCAGCCACTCACCCGCCCGCTCCGTGGGCCGCTCGCCTTCCTACAGCTCCACGCCGTCGCCACTGATGCCAAACCTGGAGAACTTTCCCTACAGCCAGCAGCCGCTCAGCACCGGGGCCTTCCCTGCGGGGATCACTGACCACAGCCACTTCATGCCCCTGCTCAATCCCTCCCCAACGGATGCCACCAGCTCCGCAGACACCCAGGCTGGCAACTGCAAGCCCCTTCAGAAGGACAAGCTCCCCGAGAACCTGCTGTCGGATCTCAGCCTGCAGAGCCTCACGGCGCTGACCTCGCAGGTGGAGAACATCTCCAACACCGTCCAGCAGCTGCTACTCTCCAAGGCTGCCGTGCCGCAAAAGAAAAGTGTCAAGAATCTCGTGTCCAGGACCCCGGAGCAGCACAAAAGCCAGCACTGCAGCCCCGAAGGCAGTGGCTACTCGGCCGAGCCCGCAGGCACACCGCTGTCAGAGCCGCTGAGCAGCACGCCACAGTCCACGCATGCAGAGCCACAGGAGGCCGACTACCTGAGCGGCTCTGAGGACCCACTGGAGCGCAGCTTTCTCTACTGCAACCAGGCCCGTGGCAGCCCTGCCAGGGTCAACAGCAACTCAAAGGCCAAGCCCGAATCTGTGTCCACCTGTTCCGTGACCTCTCCTGATGACATGTCCACCAAATCTGACGACTCCTTCCAGAGCCTGCACAGCAGTCTCCCACTCGACAGCTTCTCGAAGTTCGTGGCGGGTGAGCGGGACTGTCCGCGGCTGCTGCTCAGCGCGCTGGCACAGGAGGACCTGGCCTCCGAGATCCTGGGGCTGCAGGAAGCCATCGGTGAGAAGGCCGACAAAGCTTGGGCTGAAGCACCCAGCCTGGCCAAGGACAGCAGCAAGCCACCCTTCTCACTGGAGAACCACAGCGCCTGCCTGGACTCTGTGGCCAAGGGTGCGTGGCCCCGGCCTGGGGAGCCAGAAGCCCTGCCTGACTCCTTGCAGCTGGACAAGGGCGGCAATGCCAAGGACTTCAGCCCAGGGCTGTTTGAAGACCCTTCTGTGGCCTTCGCTACCCCTGACCCCAAAAAGACAACTGGTCCTCTCTCCTTTGGCACCAAGCCCACCCTTGGGGCTCCTGCTCCAGACCCTACCACAGCAGCTTTTGACTGTTTCCCGGACACGAGCGCTGCCAGCTCAGCGGACAGTGCCAACCCCTTTGCCTGGCCAGAGGAAAACCTGGGGGATGCTTGTCCCAGGTGGGGATTGCACCCTGGCGAGCTCACCAAGGGCCTGGAGCAAGGTGGGAAGACCTCAGATGGCGTCAGCAAAGGGGAGACCCATGAGGCTTCGGCCTGCCTGGGCTTCCAGGAGGAGGACCCCCCTGGGGAGAAGGTGGCCTCATTGCCCGGGGACTTCAAGCAGGAGGAGGCGGGTGGGGTGAAGGAGGAGGCAGGTGGGCTGCTGCAGTGCCCCGAGGTGGCCAAGGCTGACCGGTGGCTGGAGGACAGCCGGCACTGCTGTTCCACCGCCGACTTCGGGGACCTTCCACTGCTGCCGCCCACCAGCAGGAAGGAGGACCTGGAAGCAGAGGAGGAGTACTCCTCCCTGTGTGAGCTCCTGGGCAGCCCCGAGCAGAGGCCCGGCATGCAGGACCCGCTGTCACCCAAGGCCCCACTCATCTGCACCAAGGAGGAGGTGGAGGAGGTGCTGGACTCCAAGGCCGGCTGGGGCTCTCCATGCCATCTCTCAGGGGAGTCCGTCATCCTGCTGGGCCCCACCGTGGGCACTGAGTCAAAGGTCCAGAGCTGGTTTGAGTCCTCTCTGTCCCACATGAAGCCAGGTGAAGAGGGGCCTGACGGGGAGCGAGCTCCAGGGGATTCCACCACCTCGGACGCCTCTCTGGTCCAGAAGCCCAACAAGCCTGCTGTGCCCGAGGCACCCATTGCAAAGAAAGAGCCTGTGCCACGGGGCAAAAGCTTACGGAGCCGTCGGGTGCACCGGGGGCTCCCCGAGGCTGAGGACTCCCCATGCAGGGCACCAGCGCTGCCCAAAGACCTCTTGCTCCCTGAATCCTGCACAGGGCCCCCACAGGGACAGATGGAAGGGGCCGGAGCCCCAGGCCGGGGGGCCTCAGAAGGGCTCCCCAGGATGTGTACCCGTTCTCTCACGGCCCTGAGTGAGCCCCGCACACCTGGGCCTCCAGGCCTGACCACCACCCCTGCACCCCCAGACAAACTGGGGGGCAAGCAGCGAGCCGCCTTTAAGTCGGGCAAGCGGGTGGGGAAGCCCTCACCCAAGGCTGCCTCCAGTCCCAGCAACCCAGCCGCCCTGCCTGTGGCCTCCGACAGCAGCCCAATGGGCTCCAAGACCAAGGAGACGGACTCGCCCAGCATGCCTGGCAAGGACCAGCGCTCCATGATCCTTCGGTCGCGCACCAAAACCCAGGAGATCTTCCACTCCAAGCGGCGGAGGCCCTCTGAGGGCCGGCTCCCCAACTGCCGTGCCACCAAGAAGCTCCTTGACAACAGCCACTTGCCCACCACATTCAAGGTCTCCGGCAGCCCCCAGAAGGAGGGCAGGGTGAGCCAGCGGGCAAGGGTCCCCAAACCTGGTGCAGGCAGCAAGCTCTCTGACCGGCCCCTCCATGCACTCAAAAGGAAGTCAGCCTTCATGGCGCCGGTCCCCACCAAGAAGCGGAACCTGGTCTTGCGGAGCCGCAGCAGCAGCAGCAGCAATGCCAGTGGCGGCAATGGGGGAGATGGGAAGGAGGAGAGGCCTGAGGGTTCCCCCACCCTCTTCAAGAGGATGTCTTCTCCCAAGAAAGCCAAGCCCACCAAGGGCAATGGTGAGCCCGCCACAAAGCCCCCACCCCCGGAGACCCCTGACGCCTGCCTCAAGCTCGCCTCTCGGGCGGCCTTCCAGGGGGCCATGAAGACCAAGGTGCTGCCACCCCGGAAGGGCCGGGGCCTGAAGCTGGAAGCCATTGTGCAGAAGATCACCTCGCCCAGCCTCAAGAAGTTCGTATGTAAAGCGCCAGGGGCCTCTCCTGGTAATCCTCTGAGCCCATCCCTTCCCGAGAAAGACCGTGGGCTCAAGGGTGCTGGGGGCAGCCCAGTGGGGGTGGAAGAAGGCCTGGTAAATGTGGGCACCGGGCAGAAGCTCCCAGCTGCTTCTGGGGCCGATCTGTTATGCAGAAATCCAACCAACAGATCCTTAAAAGGCAAACTCATGAACAGTAAGAAACTGTCTTCGACTGACTGTTTCAAAACTGAGGCCTTCACATCCCCAGAGGCCCTGCAGCCCGGGGGGACTGCCCTGGCACCTAAGAAGAGGAGCCGAAAAGGCCGGGGAGGGGCCCTTGGACTCTCCAAAGGCCCACTGGAGAAGCGGCCCTATCTTGGCCCGACTCTGCTCCTGACTCCCCGAGACAGGGCCAGTGGCACACAAGGGGCCAGCGAGGACAACTCTGGTGGAGGAGGCAAGAAGCCAAAGATGGAGGAGCTGGGCCTGGCCTCCCAGCCCCCTGAGGGCCGGCCCTGCCAGCCCCAGACAAGGGCACAGAAACAGCCAGGCCACACCAACTACAGCAGCTATTCCAAGCGGAAGCGCCTCACTCGGGGCCGGGCCAAGAACACCACGTCTTCACCCTGTAAGGGGCGTGCCAAGCGACGACGGCAGCAGCAGGTGCTGCCCCTGGATCCTGCAGAGCCTGAAATCCGCCTCAAGTACATTTCCTCTTGCAAGCGGCTGAGGTCAGACAGCCGGACCCCCGCCTTCTCACCCTTCGTGCGGGTGGAGAAGCGAGACGCCTTCACCACCATATGCACTGTTGTCAACTCCCCTGGAGATGCGCCCAAGCCCCACAGGAAGCCTTCCTCTTCTGCCTCCTCTTCCTCATCCTCATCCTCCTTCTCCTTGGATGCAGCCGGGGCCTCCCTGGCCACGCTCCCTGGAGGCTCCATCCTGCAGCCACGGCCCTCCCTGCCCCTCTCCTCCACGATGCACTTGGGGCCTGTGGTTTCCAAGGCCCTGAGTACCTCTTGCCTTGTTTGCTGCCTCTGCCAAAACCCGGCCAATTTCAAGGACCTTGGGGACCTCTGTGGGCCCTACTACCCTGAACACTGCCTCCCCAAAAAGAAGCCAAAACTCAAGGAGAAGGTGCGGCCAGAAGGCACCTGTGAGGAGGCCTCGCTGCCACTTGAGAGAACACTCAAAGGTCCCGAGTGCGCAGCTACCACCGCTGCCGGGAAGCCCCCCAGGCCTGACGGCCCAGCCGACCCGGCCAAGCAGGGCCCGCTGCGCACCAGTGCCCGGGGCCTGTCCCGGAGGCTGCAGAGCTGCTACTGCTGTGATGGCCGGGAGGATGGGGGCGAGGAGGCAGCCCCAGCCGACAAGGGCCGCAAACACGAGTGCAGCAAGGAGGCCCCGGCAGAGCCCGGCGGGGAGGCGCAGGAGCACTGGGTGCACGAGGCCTGTGCCGTGTGGACCGGCGGCGTCTACCTGGTGGCTGGGAAGCTCTTTGGGCTGCAGGAGGCCATGAAGGTGGCCGTGGACATGGTAAGAGGCCAGCCCAGCCAGGGTGGGGAGTGTGGGGTTCCAAAGGACAGGCAGGCAGTCGGGGGAGCCCCTTGTCTCTCTAGTACTACAGTGTGGGCCAAATGTGTCTGCAGTCTTGGGATGATCTGCAGAGTCCTCAGCCTCTCCGGGGTGTGTGGGGGAAGTGGAGGCACCCGTCTGGCTAAGGCAGGTCACACTCGCCTACCCTGTCCCAGGAGACTTCCCCCTGTGGCCCCTATGCCCAGCCACCGCCACTCTCCCACTCACCTGGCATCTTCAGGCTCCAGCCCCACCCAGAGTCCACTGGGCCCCTCCCCATGCTGTCACCGGAGATGCCGAGGCCCAGAGAACAGGAGGACTCCCAAGATTGAACGTCAGGACAGCCCTGGGCGGTGCAAGAGCAAGTTGCCCACCCTCTGTTCCTGTCTCCGTTGCCTCTGGGATGGAGCTAGGGGCTCAGGGGAAGACCCTCCCCGGCGACACAGGCTTGGTGCATGGACCCAGTCACAGGGTTCCTCCCTCTGCAGGACAGTCCACGGGGTCACACAGTCACAACAGGCAGGGCGGGTCAGACCTGGACCCTCTTGCCACTGGCTCTGAGACCAGCTTTGGAAGCCATAGTCACTGAGCGCCAACGTGAGAGAGGGAACTCTGGGGCCGCGCCACCATGCACCTTTGGGGCTGTGACCTGCCCTCTCTGTGCCTCCGTCCCCCTCGCCCCTAACGTGGGTGTGAGGGTGCCCATGGAGGAGGGTCGGGAGGGTTAAAGGAGGGCACCTCCGAGCCCACCGAGCGCAGCAGCCCTGTGACAGTAGGTGCAGAGGGGCCTGGTGGCTCTGGTGACAGCGGGCTGACGTTCTTAATGGTGTCACCACTTCCCCAGCACCATATGGTACCTCTGTGCCCGGGCCAGTGGGGGCGGTAGGATCCACCTCTCCCCCAGGGCCATGCTCCTGCCCCACATTCAGCCCCGACTCCACTGCCTCATCCAGACTTCCATGGAGTGGCGCTCCCGGCTCCCAGTGCTGTGTGGTGGCTCTCAGTGGGGACGCCTACAGCCTTCTCTGAGTGGCCCTTGCCCTGAGTCCCGCCCCCTCCACTCCTTCCTTCAGCCGCCTATGTGCAGCTGAGGTCACAGGGGAGCCAGAGGCTCGGGACAAACACTGCCTGCATCTGAGTGATTCAGTGACCTGGCAGAGTGGCCCCAGCAGGTAGCTTCACCCCTCCCCTGCCCAGCCTCCTCCCCCATCGTGGTGCTGCCCAGCTGCTCCTCGCAGTACACCCCTGCAGCCCCTCTGAGCAACCCCTGCTCCTAACGGTTGCCGTAACGTTGCCTGGCCAAACCAAGGTCCCGGTGGGGGACCACTGTGTTAGCCGCCCACGCCTCCTAGTGTGTCTTGAGCACCTGCTTCCCACTGCCCATGGGGATGGCTAGAGACCTTCTCCACACCCAGACGCCCTGCCCACCTCACTCCACCCTCCGCCTCAGAGGAAGGCTCGCCCTGACAGGACACCTGCAGCTTCCTGGTGCCACGGGCCTTGCTTGTCCAGCAGATGGTGGCCTTGGGCCTCTTCCCTCTCCCCTTCCCAGTTACAGTGATGTTTTGCCTCTCTCTCTGTCTCTCTCTCTCTCTCTCATATTACTGGCTCCTTCCCAGCGCCTTGAAACAGGTTCAAGTCTCTTCCCATCGTCAAAAAATGACCCTCAGATCACCAGCCCCAGCTGGCTGCCACCTTCCCTCCTTCACAGCCCCATTCCTGAAAGCCTTGTCCCCACGGCGTCCTCGGTCAAGCATCCTCACCACGAGCTGCCTCCATGCTCCCTGACACTCACGTCCCACCAGGCTGGGATCAGGTCGTCTCCATGTTCCCTGCAGGCAGCACTGGCCGGCTGAAGGGAGGAGGGGTCTGCCCTGAGCACCGACCGCCCCATCCTGTCCCCGGCCCGTGGGTGTCTTACCACCCATGCACACACAAGGTCCTGCTGGACTGAGGAGACAGTGTGTGTTGGAGAGGCGCTAGCTTCCCTATGCCACACGGGGGCTGGAACTCGCCAGCCCAGCCCATGCCTGTCCATTGCGCCATGCTCCAAAAATGGCCTGACAGCCTGCATGATTGGGGCCGCCCCGGAAAGGTCGGAACCAGGAACACCCTGCCAGAGAGATGGGACATCCTGGAAGAATGGGCAGGGTCGGGGGCTTCCCAGGGTCACTTTTGGCTCACCACCCCTTCCTGCCTCAGTGGCTTGGGGGCACCACGCTCCTTGGACCCCGATTCAAAGCTCTGCTGAGGGCTAGTTCCATAGCTCCAGGCGAGTCACGCATCCTCTTGAGAACCTCACAATGTGAAACCCTGTTAGCAGGATTGTGGGGTTCTGTGGATCACGTGGGACCTGTCTGGCATGTGGAAGGGGTTTGGGGTGCAGCTGCGTCCCCGGCCCCAGCACTGCCACACCCCTTGGTCCCTTGACCTCACTTTTGTGCTCTGGAGGGCAGAACCTCTGAGCCAGCCCTCGTGGAGGGCTCCATAGCCTTCTCCCTCGATGGCCGTTTCTGGGAGCTCTCCCCGCCTGCTGTCTCTGAGCCCTGCCTGCCCCTCCCCCAAAACCATCGTAGACCCCTACCTCCTATCCAGATGGGGCCTGGCCATGGAATGCTTGGGGTGAGAGGAACCCATAGCAGGCTCCAGGCATCGTTCGGGGGCTGGGCGGTGTCTGCAGAGGCCCCACCTGTGGCAGGGTTTACATGCTGTAGCCCCTGCCCTCCTCTTGGGTAGCTGGGGTCAGAAGGGCCTGAGGCCTCACGCTCTCTGCATCTCAGTTTCTTCACATCTAAAATGCCATTCAAATGCCTGCCTGAGGGTGGTTGGGGCCTCCATGCAGTAAGTGGAGAGAAGCCTTCAGCCAGAGGACCCCCATAAACCTTAAACATCCAGACACTGAGGGCCACTCACGGACAGCGGCTGGCTTGTGTGTCATCATCCCTTTTGGGTTAGCAATTGGGGACGCTGGACCCCAGATCCCCAGGAGGCCATCCCAGACCAGGCAGGAAGAAGGCCTCAACCCTGAACTGAAAACCTGAAATTCTAGAACAAACCCCAGAGCCCACTCCCAGTGTGGGCAGCGGGGAGGGGAGCGTTCTGACATTTCTCAGCTGCTGTGGGTGGGATGGAGCGCCCACCCTGAGCATGTGGGGTCCTGTGGGCCCCTGCTCCAGCCTGGAGCCAGCTGTGGGGGTCAGAGACCAGCCTGGAGCCCTCCAGCAGGTTACTCAGCCTCTGCTGTCATTGGTAACCTGGGTAAAATAACAGTAATCCCATCACAAGGTTGCTGTGGGCATGAGACTTCCAGCCATGCCTGGCACATAGGAAGCTATTGTCATTTGTTTCACTGGCTTTGCACCTGGGCACAGGCCACCGCCCTTCTGCTGCCTTCGCTACCTCGCCCCCTGCCCCCCGCACGGTGGCACTGTGCCTCTGGCACCTGGTGACCTCTCCCTCCCCAGCCTCAGGTTTGCTTCACTCTTCCAAGGGCCTTTTTGGCGTGACTATCCTGTCCCGGCCATGTCCACTCCAAGCAGCTGGTCCAGGTGTGGGGCAGGCCCCAAGCTCAGCAGAGGACAGTTTTGAGACTTAGAGGAGGACGGCATCAGATTTACATGAAGTCAGCATCTCAAGGGATTAGCACGTCACCGCCTCCTCTCACAGGTCTGAGAGCCGGTCCCCTGGAGGGTGCAGGTCTCATCCTAGGTAAAACAGTCCCAGCCTAGCTTCAGTGCTCCTGCTGCCAGAAAGGGTAGAAAACCACGCTGATGCCTTCGCTGTTGCCTGGAATGGGAAGCCTCAGTTTCACCATCATCTGTAAAGTGAGATTAATGAAAGGGGCCCACAGAGGGCCGTTAGAGCCAGTAGGCCGGGCGCGGTGGCCACACCTGTAATCCCAGCACTTTGGGAGGCCTAGGCAGGCAGATCACCTGAGGTCGGGAGTTTGAGACCAGCCTGGCCAACACGGTGAAACCCCGTCTTTACTAAAAATACAAAAATTAGCTGGGTGTGGTGGCATGTGCCTGTAATCCCAGCTACTCGGGAGGCTGAGGCAGGAGAATCACTTAAACACAGGAGGCGGAGGTCGCAGTGAGCCGAGACCATGCTCTTGCACTCCAGCCTGGGCGACAGAGCAAAACTGTCTCAAAAAAAAAAAAGAGTGAGCCAGCGGACAAGGACACACACCACACCCAGCACGCAGAAAGCATGCAGCAGATGCTGACTGGTAGCCACAGCCATGGTGGTAACTGGCATCACTGGCCCAAGGGGGTCTCCCTACCCAATGTACCAGTCCAGGTGGTGCTAAATGACCCACGCTTGTGGGCATGTGCACCCCAGTGCTGAACCTCCTTCTGGGAGATTTTCAGGCACCATTTTGGAGAAGGGAGGCGGGGACCACAGCTGGCCGGCTAGCCTGTAAGGCTTTTTTTTTTTTTTTTTTGAGACAGGGTCTCACTCTGGTGCCCAGGCTGGAGTACAGGCAGTGGTGTAATCTCAGCTCACTGCAGCCTCGACCTCCCAGGCTCCAGCAATCCTCCCACCTAATCCTCCTGAGTAGCTGGGACTACAGGCGCACACCACCACCCCTCACTATTTTTTGCAGAGACAGAGTTTCACTATGTTGCCCAGGCTGGTCTCAACCTCCTAGACTCAGACGATCCTCCCACCTTGGCCTCCCAGAGTGCTGGGATTACAGGCATGAGCCACTGCACTCAGCCTACCAGCATGTAAAGCTTGAGGGCTGGGCTCCAACTGGAGACTCACCTGCCTTTCCTTTCTCCTCATCAGACGTGTTCCAGCTGCCAAGAAGCCGGGGCCACCATTGGGTGCTGCCACAAAGGATGCATCCACACCTACCACTACCCGTGTGCCAGCGATGCAGGTACGAGCCCGCCCGGGAACAGGAGGGCATTGGAGCGCATCCAAACAGTCCAGGGGGACCCTGGGCACAGCTCCCCAAACCCAGGCCCCATCTCACTCTTCAGTTTTCCTCCTCTCTTGCCCCAGCAATTCTTTATCTTTCTGTCCGCATAGACCTCTGCTGGGCAATGCCAGGGACATGGAAATGAGGCATTCCCCAGTCACCTGCTTGAGGGGTGCCCAGAGCAGTGAGCGAAGATAGAGGTGTAAATTACAATGTGGAATGCTGTCTGTGGAGCCGTCATTGCCAAGGGGCGGGGAGGATCTCAGGCCTCAGAGAGAAAGGGGCATTGGGGGTTGGGCCTTTGAAGGATGAGTAGGAGTTCACTGAGCGGAGACAAGGGGAAAGGCACTACTATGACAGCAAAAACCAAATGAGTTGGGGGTGATGAGATTCAAAACAGAAACTGAGACCCATGATCTCCTGTTGGCCACAAGGAGCAATTGTGGAAGCTCTGAAGCAGGGTAACGGGGTCTGGAGGTAGGCCCAGGCTCCCCTCATCCTCCCCCCAAGTCCCTCCTCTCACTCATGCATTCATTTGTTCCACAAGCATTTATTAAGCCCCTACTATCACTGGGCACACAGAGTGACACTGCATGGACTGGAGCTACCCAAGAGCCCTTACCTTTATCGACCAGGTGGGGAAACTGAGGCTCAGAGACATTCCTTATTTCATCCAAAGAAAGCAGTTGCTTATGGTACAATATTCGTCATTGGTGACAACAATGTTTTGGGAGATTTGGGGCCAACTTTGGCCTGGATTCAAACCCTAGTGATAGTGGGGGTTTTCGTTTTTGTTTGAGACAGGGTCTTGCTCTGTCACCCAAGCTAGAGTGCAGGGGTGCAATCATGGCTCACTGCAGCCTTAACCCCCTGGGCTCAATCATCCTCCCACCTCAGCCTCCCGAGCAGCTGAGACCACAGATGTGCGCAGCCATGCTGGCTCCTAGTAGTGTGTTTATTTTTATTTATTTATTTATTTATTTTTGAGACAGAGTCTCACTCTGTCTCCAGGCTGGAGTGCAGTGGTGCGGTCTTGGCTCACTGCAACCTCTGTCTCCTGGGTTCAAGCGATTCTCCTGGCTCAGCCTCCCAAGTAGCTGGGAGTACAGGTGTGCGCCACCACGCTCAGCTAATTTTTGTATTTTTAGTAGAGACGGGGTTTCACCGTGTTGGACAGGATGGTCTCGATCTCTTGACCTCATGATCTGCCTGCCTTATCCTCCAAAAGTGCTGGGATTACAGGCGTGAGCCACTGCGCCCGGCCCCTAGCAGTGTTTTTAATGTGTGGTCTTGAGCAAGTTGGTCAGTATCTCTGCACGCAGTTTCCCCACCTGTATGATGGAGATGATAATAGCCTCTTCTCTGCAGAGCTGCTGGGAGGAGAGTGAAATAATGAACACTACCCACACAGTGCTGCCTCAGTCCTGTTTTGGGTCCAGCCTCTGTGACCTCTCCCCTGTACCCTCAATCCCTCCCAACTCGGGCCTGGAAAGAGGTGAAGTCATAACCCACCTCCCAGCAGACAGAGCCCAGGTCCCCCAGACTCCCATCACTCTCCCAGCAGCCCCACCTACTGCCTCCCCTCCTCACCTGATGCCCTGCTGGCTTTGCCTGGACAGAGGGGACCACAGCCTGTACCCCACCTGCCTGCTGGGTCCCCAGCCAGTGTCAGCCCAGTGGAGCTGCCCCAGGGAGGATACAGAGGACTTCGAGTGCTGACAGTTCCTTGGCAGGGGCTGAGCTGCCCACACCCAGTGGGGAGGGGGCTTGCTGGAGCTGGGTCGGGGAGGATTCTCACTGGCTCCACCCTTCCACTCTGAGCAGTGTGAGCCAGAGTTTAACATGGACCCTGCCACTTGCCCAGGCATGTGGCCGCACTCCTCTTAATAGCTGCCACGAGTCGCATTCCTCCTTCCACAGTGATTAACTTAGCGCCAGCTCCACTCCCAGCCCTGCGACAGGCCCATGTTGTTTCCAGCCATCTTCACGGATTGGCTGCCTCACCCACAGCACACAGCATGGCGTGGACAGTCCCAGGACTTAATGCCCTGGCTTTCTTGTTCCATGTCTATGTTCTTTCTCCTACCCCAGCGCTGCCCAGTCCCCCAAGGGGCTTACCCTTGAGTGGGACAGACAGCAAAACCATGGTTCTTGGCCACAGTTAGGGAGACCAGACAGGAAGTAGAGTATGCACTGTGGGAGAGGTTCATCCTGTCTGAACCAGGAAGAAATCTAGGAAGACTTCCAGGAGGAGGTGACATTTAAGCCAGGCCTGAAAAAATCAGGGGAGCTGGGCAGAAACTATTTAGTGGTGGGACTTGTATACTAGGCTTTGAGCAAGAGAACTTTTGTTTCAGGTAAAATCCTAGAAGGATTCCTCATATAACAGGGATCCCTGTAGCGCCATGAAGATTGAGGCAGGAAAGGGACTGGGAATGCTGTAAATGGAGACATACACCTCAGAGACTGTGCTGGCACAGAATCCATGGGACTTGATGATGAGGGAGAGGGAGGTGGCAAGCCTGATGCCCAGCTTCCCCGTGAAGGGGAGAAGTAGGGTACAGACGTGCAAATGGAGTTATTAGCTGCTGCTGCAGAGCTTCTGGCCCTTCCAGGCCCAGCTTCATTTCTCCAGCGCCAGCCCTTCATTATTCCTCAAAAGGGCATGAGTTGGCCACAGACTCTGCTGGGAGTGGGATGATCTAGGGTGGCCCCAGCTGGACCAGCTTGCCTTTGCTCTATGCGGTCTCATCCTCCAGCAGGCTGGCCTGGGTGCGTCCTCATGGCGGCAGCAGGGCTCTGAGAGAGTGGAGGTCACAGGGCCTGTCACAGCCTAGGTCCTGGACTTCACCACGTTCTGTTAGCCAAAGCAGATCCCAAGTCCAGCACAGAGACGTGCAGGCCACCTCTCCATGGGGTGAGCTACAGAGCCACACCACAAAGGACCCGGGTGCGAGGAGGGGACGGGGCTGCTCTGCCAGGCCATCTACACACACGGCAGTTCCCTTTGGCCACACTGCAGCAGAGGCCGCTGTGGACATACAAAGTGTGGGCATCTGGGCTCAGGACCGAGTGTCGCCCATCATCAGCAGGCGGGGGCTCATCAGAGCTCTGGAAGGGACAAGATAGCGGGGTTGTGTTCACCATGGAACAGCTGGCTGAGGAGGAGGGTGGACCCCTGGGAAACTGAGGAACAGCTGCCAGAGAAGGCGAGGGGGAACAAGTAAGCTCGAGAGTGAAGGTGGGGAGGACGGGCGCTTGGGGTACAGGGAGGGCCCCCAGGGCGACTCTTTCTGCCAGCCAGGCGGCGGGGGGTGGGGTGGGAGTGAGAGGGCACTGAGGGAGCGGGCTGGGCAGGCTGATCCGATGTCTGGCCAGGGAGGAGCCCCAGGCCTCTGCATCAGGCACTGGGACTGCAGGGCACCAGGGCTGCCCATTGGCTGCCAGCCTCTGCCCTGCACCGCGCTGTCCTGGCCTACTCATCTTGCCACTTTCCAATCCTTGTTAAGGAACCCACTTTGGAGACAAGCAGTGACTCTGAAGAGCAGGCAGAGGCTGCTACACCCCAGTGTCCTGTCTGAACCTTTCCCCACTCAGGCCCTGGGGCCAACCTGTCAGTGAGCACCCAAGTTCCCCAGGTGCAGGCACCAGGTCAGGAGCCAGATCATTGAGGATTGGCCTTGCCCAGTCACTCCCGCTCCGTGCCCCATGTGGGGTGGTGCTAGGGCAGTGCTGAGGGAGCCAGTTTGGAAGTGGCAACCTCCTACCCTCAACTTCCCTTGGTGGGAGCGCCTGCAGTACCCAGGCGTGCGGGGGCAGGCCTGGGGTTTTAGCCCAGTGTCTTTGGAAAATCTGGTCCAGCCCCAGAACTGCATCTGGCTTGCCTGAGCCAAGGGAAGGGGAACAGCCGTGGCACATCTGCAGCTGCTGGCCCTGAATGGCAGTTTCCAGGTCCAAGGCACTCCCAGCTTCTGGAGACAAGGGGAGACCGCCTAAGAGAGGCCTGCTACCGCCCAGCCCTGCCCTCAGGGCTGCAGAGCTGTCCCCGCCCTGCCTTCTGGCCACCACCCTGTCACGATGCCATTGCACAGAGCCAGCTCCAGTGTGAAAGGAAGATTGTGTTGAAGACAGCACCAGCCTTCAGCTACTTTTGGGTCTGGGGTTCAGAACAGTGGCTGGTGAGGCTTGGGGGGAGGGGAGCCCAGAAGGGGACTAGGGGCTGGGGGGTCCCTGGGGGAAAAGCCAGCTTCTCCCTAGGTGGCAGCAGGCAGGGGAGTGGGGACTCGCTGAGATAGCAACACATCCCGGGCCTAGGTGGGCATAAGCACTGGCCATGCTCGGCTGTCTTCTCTGCCCCGCCTCCTGCACCCACTGCATGCCACACGTGTGCAGGGTGGTTTATTTTTAAATTTTATTTGTTTTATTTTATTTCATCGGAGACAGGGTCTGGCTGTGTTGCCCAGGCTGGAGTGCAGTGGTACAATCATAGCTCACTGCAACCTCCGCCTCCCAGGCTCAAGTGATCCTCCCGCCCCAGCCTCTCCAGTAGCTGGGACTACAGGCATGCACCACCATGCTGGCTAATGTTTGTGTTTTTGATAGAGATGAGGTTTTGCCATGTTGCCCAGGCTAGTCTTGAACTCCTGGGCTCAAGCGATTCACTCACCTCATCCTCCCAAAGTGCTGAGATTACAGGTATGAGCCACTGCTCCCGCCAGAGTGGTTTCTGTACACTCCCATCCTTCCATCTCCATGATAGGCATACAGTAGGTGGCATAATGCCCATTTTACAGATGTGGAGACAGGCTCAGATAAGTAGCAGATGTTCAAATCCAGGCTTGCAACACCACTACCAGTCCGTGCACAGGGGTTCATGACGTGCTCACTGGAAGTCAGTGAGCTCTTCCAGGAGCCGGGCATACATCCAGGGAAGAAGACAGAGCTGGTGCCCTCTGGGAGCTTGCCTGAGAGTGGGGAGGAAACAAGGAGCAAGGCCGGGCGCGGTGGCTCACGCCTGTAATCCCAGCACTTTGGGAGGCCAAGCGGGGTGGATTACCTGAGGTCAGGAGTTTGAGACCAGCCTGGCCAACATGGTGAAACTCCGTCTCTACTGAAAAAACAAAAATTAGCCCGGTGCGGTGGCGCATGCCTGTAATCCCAGCTACTCCGGAGGCTGAGGCAGGAGAATCGCTTGAACCCGGGAGGCGGAGGTTGCAGTGAGCCAAGATCGCGCTACTGCACTCCAGCCTGGGTGACAGAGTGAAACTCCATCTCAAAAAGAAAAAGAAACAAGGAGCAAGAGAAGATCACACAGGTCAGCCTCTTAGGAGGCAGTGACAAGTGCGGCTGGCAGAGTAAGGCCGGAGGGAGGGAGTGAGGGACTGCCTCAAGTGAGGAGGGGCGGCTCATGGAACTCAGCGGGAAAAGCTCTCGGTGGAGGAGGTGAGGTGAGTCAAGACCGCCAGACCAGGAGCCTCACCCGCGCCGTGGAGTGGAGTGTGGAGGGTTTTGTGCAGGATCTGATTAACTCTTGGAAAAGAGCCCCTGCAGTCTAGAGCCGCGCGGGCAGTGCGGCTCCCCTCCTGGCGGCCTACAAAACCCCACAGCTGTGAGCCTCCACCCCGTCCTAACCACCGAAACTTCTCTTTGGTCACAGGTTGCATATTCATCGAAGAGAACTTTTCTTTGAAATGTCCCAAACATAAGGTAGGGGACCACAGTGTTTTGTAGGGGGAGGGGTGTCAAGCGGGAGACGAGCCCCACCTCGCACCTCCTTCACAGTCCGCCGCCCCTTGGCTGCGCAGCCCCGCAGGGCCCAGCCCGAGAGGGAGGGAGCTCTCCTCGCCCACCCCCAGGAGCCCCCGCTGCCGTCCAGCTCAGGTCCCCGTCCACTTGCGCGATGCCGCCGCAGCCGCCGAAAACCCGCCGGCGTCGGGGCATGGGCAGCCAGGGGCTGAAGGGCGTCCCTGGGACGGCCTCCCCGCAGCTCCCCAAGATAGGTGACAGAGTGGAGCAGGCGGGGGCGCGGGACGGTGGCACGGAGGTAAAGGTGAAGGTGGATGGGGTGGGGCCAGAAGGGGTGGGGCCGACGGCCTCGGGCGGAGACCCCAGCCGCGCTCTAGCGTCGCCTGGGTCGGGGGCCTGGGGGGCGGGCCCACACCGGGGGCGGGGCCTGTGGCCTTTGAGGTCCGCGGTCGTCGGTAACGGGTGGGCGGGCGTCTTTTGCAGAGGCTGCCGTTGTAATCCACCCCAACGGCCGGAGGAGCCGCCGGAGCCCGCCTGCCCGCCCGCCGCCGAAGGAGAGGAGCCGCCTGCGCAGCCCCCGGGCCTTTGAGCTGCTCCCAGTGCGGGTCCAGAGCCGATCCTTGATCCGGGTCCCGGATCGTGGATCCGGCCGCCTAGGGCTCAGACTTGCGGCCCCGGGTTGGGAGGAAAACCCGTTCCGGAGCCGCCTGCTCCCGGAACCGGACGGCACAGGGCGTTCTTGCCCACCCCAGGGGCCAGGCTTGCGGAGGGGGAGCCCGCGGAGCGGCCAGACTCCCCGGGGCGCTCAGCCTCCGGCGAGGGTGCGAGACGGCTTTGGCCTGGGGACGCTTTTCCCCTCTGGAATCTCAAGACGACGTGGCACACATTCCACGTGGGTGCTGTCGCCACCCCAGTTGGTCGTGGCGTGCAGCTGGGAGCCCTGGGCTTGGGGGTGGGGGTCGAAACAGTTCTGGAAGAGGCGGAGGGCGGCTCCTGGCTCCGTGGACTAGGCGGGGGAGAAAGGAAGCCTTTCTAAGAGCGGGCTAGGCAGGCGCTGGAGGGACCTGAGCCTTTGGAACAAACCGTGCGGAACGCTTCCAGGGGCCTTCCCGCCCAGCCTTTGCCAGATCTGTCATGCGTTTCGGGCAAAGCCGGGGTAGACCTGGGCTGTGCTCAGTTAGGGGTTGCGGGCTCTCCGAGAGGTTGTGGGCGGGACTGGGACACCCTTTGGCCTCTGTTCGTCCCCTTTCCAGTCCACCCCACCCCTGGAGCCCAGCCTGGGAGCGCAAAACCCAAGAAGCGGCCAGAACGCACCTCCGGCGGACGCGCGACCGTTGTGCACCACCAGGGACCGCCGCGCCCACTCTGCACGGGAGCAGGGACAGCGCTAGATTCGTGTACAAAACCTGTGTACCCCTCTATATATATGTTACATAGAATGTATATATGTTGGGAACATGCTCGCTTCTCCCGTGTGTCGCCGCCGTGCGTCGTGCGCCCGCAGCAGAGCCCCAACCGGGCCTTTGCCGGGTAGGGGGCTACCACGACGCCCCTTGCCCACGCAGCCACCACCGGCCTGGGCCAGTCCCTGCCAGTCCGTCTGCCTGTCCGTCCGTGTCCTCAGCTCTGTCCACGCTTCGATAGGCCTGATGCAGCCCCCAGCCCAGGGCCGCCCTAGCAACTTCCTGTACATATGACTGTAAAATGGTAAACGTGTGTATTATATCTGGCCTCGTTATATAGTGTATATATATGTATACATATACATATATATAATATATATGAAGACTGTAAATGTTAAGACGACTAGTGTTCTTATTAGTATATTGCTTCACACTGAAGATTGTGTGTATCGAGCTGTTTCTAAAAGATGTTTATTTTCCTTAAGAGTAAAAAACAGTCATTGCATTCAGAAAAAAAAAAAAAAAGTCAATAAAGATACAACGATTGTTTTGGAAAATCTGCAGCCCGTGGATTCCGACCAGATTCAGCTGGGAGCCGGGCCAGTTTTTAGGTTGGGGAATGGGAATGAAGGGAGGGGCTCAGGGGGGCATGAATGGAGTCAGGGAGCCCGCCCTTCACAGAACAGGAAGACTCTCCGCGCCTGTGCCCCCTCTCCAGTGTGGCGGCGGGTCGGGAGGGAGGAGGCTTCTTTGCTGTGAGAGGACGAGGGGCTAGGATGGGGGCAGGTGAGACGTGCCAGACTTGCAGGGAGACCCAAGCTGTAGCTCCTGTCATACAACAAACAGGTCCTGGAGGACAGTCCATCCTCCCATGCCACCCAGGGACCTGATGGGGACACAGCTGGGAGGTGAGAAGGGACAACTGACCCCATCGAGGCCCTAAGGGTTGACAGCCCAAACGTGCCCTGGGAACAGGGGGACAGGTCAGCTGGAGGCCATACAGCCAGCCCTCCCCACTCCCGCTACTAACATCAGAAAGAGCTAAGTTGTGGCCGGAGAGGGGAGGGAAGCCTTTTCCAAGGTGCTGGGGGAGGGCCCAAGCACTCTCACTGGTCAGCACATCAATCAGCTGAAGACACAAAACCCAGATTATAAATAATTTCATTTTTAATTCTCTGTACAAAACTTCTCAATCTATGAAAATAAAGTTTGCAAAAGGCAAAGTAGCACAGGAGCCTCAGGTCAGGAGGCTGAGCACGCTGACCTACACTATGTACACGTCTTCCCACGAGGGAGAGAGAGGCCTCTGGGGCTAGAGCCCCGCTTGCAGTCCGGGAAAGCCAAGTTGGCTTCCGTCAGCGCAGGGAAATGTACCCATCTCTTCCCTCTAAACAGGAGGAAAAAAGCCACTAAGGTGCCTGCAGAGCAAGGAGGGCCCCCCCCGCCCCCGCCTCGAACAGCTCGGCTCCTGCAGTGCCCCGATAGGCCACCAGAGGTCAGCACCATCATGGCCGCCGGTCTTAGGGTCGGGTTTGCGCCCCTCTGGCCTTCCACCCCGAAGGGACAGCGCAGCCGCGGGTGAACCGTGGAGGCCAGGGTCTCTCGCACTGCCTTCGGCCTTCAGGGCTTCGACACAGGACAGAAGCTGCACGGGACAGAAGTGGCTAGAGACAGGGGTGCTGAGGCCGGGGATACGGGTTCTAGCTGGAAGTGACAGTGGTCCCACCGCCCAGGCGCATGAGCATCTGCTGACAGTCGTGCAGCAGCCGGCGATCGCCAAGCTTCTCGAGCGTGCGCGCCGCCTCAGCCAGCATGCCCACGCGCTGCCCGGGCGCCGACAGGAAGCCAGGGGGCAGGTAGCAGGAGGCTAGCAGCAAGGCCTCCGCGTGCTCCCGCCTCGTGGGCCGCGGCTCCAGCTCCGCCACCGCGCCTGCGCACACAAGGATGTGTCAGGGATGGGGCTCAGGCTGGCCACGCCCCCGCGGGAGCCCCGCCCACACACAAGCAAAGGCACCAGCCGCCCATACCTAGTATACACGTCCCCCTCTCCCCACCCTAGTCTCAGCCCACACATAAAGTCCACAGACTGAGTCACGCACGTGTAGTCATATATCCCACAAATGACAGTTGCCCCACTGATTTCTTGTGAAAGAAACTGTCATCAGGTAACCACCAAGAAGATGCTTTTTTGTTTTTTTCCTTGAGATAGGGACTCTCCCTGTCACCCAGGCTCACTGCGGCCTCCAACTCCTGGGCTCAAGCGATCCTCCTGACTGGGCCTCCCAAAGTGCTAGGCGTGAGAGCCACTGTGCCAGGCCTGTCTGTCCCGTCTGACACACACGCAGCCTCCCTTGGTATCACACCCCATGTGTGCCCTTCCCTGCTGAGCAGACAGCACATCCCTGGTCAGCAGCTGCCCCTCACCTCCTTTGCCACCGGGGCCTGCCCGCCGCCTGAGACTGCGGTCGAGGAGTTGGTGTGTCCGTGTGGGGCTGGCCCCCGCCATCAGCCGGGCCGTGGCCTCATGTAGAAACACCTGGGGGCCAGGAGAGTGGAGGCTCAGGGCTGTCCCTCTCCACCACTGCCTGACTCCCCATCTTGAGGACAGGGAGCCATTGGGCACTCACCCTCCGCATGGCAGGCCGGAAGCTCTGTGCCAGCCGCCTCAAGCTGCTCAGGTCCCGCTGGAAGCCACGCAGCTCAAGGGCAGAAGCCTGAGGCCCGCTGCTGGTGCCCTGGGCTGCCGGGGCCGGGGCCGGGGGCTGCTGCTGCCGCCACAGGCTGGTGCGTACCACAAGGAGCAGGTCACACAGGAACAGCTGCACGGCCTGGGGGTGGCGGGCAGGGCAGGGTCACCAGGGCTCCAACTCTGGGAGGGGCAGGATGGGGGCCCGCGGTGCCAGGGGCCGGCTCCGGGCTGCACTGCCGAGGCACTGCACCCGCCTCACACACGTGCAATGCAACAGCAATGCACCGCGGGGCCGCCCGCCTCTCTTGGCCCCCACGCCCGCCACCGGCCCAGGAGCAGCTGTCCAGCCCTCCTGATGCAGGGCCTCCAAAGGGATCCTACCACACCATCCACCCCCATCCTCCCAGAATGGGGAAACTGAGGCCAGATAAGGGCAACCCCTCTCCTCTAGACAGAAGCCTTAGCCAAAAAGCAAGGACTGCTGGACCTCCTATCTGCTGGACCCCTCATCCTGTGCTGCTTGGGCTAACCCCATGGTCTTCTGCAGTCCCTGGGGCCTGGGGAGAAGGACCAGGGAATGGAAGGCTGAGTCCCCCAGCCCTGCCAGGCCCCTGGCCCCACCCCTCACCTTGTCAATGGAGCTGCTGGCTGGTGTGGTAGCCAGGCTGTCCTGCAGGTACCCACTGGCCTTCTCACAGATGGTCAGGCTGGCTGGACCAGACTCTGCCTTGGCACAGCCCAGCAGGGCCCGGGCAGCCTTGAAGGAGTGCAGAGCCGCCCTGGGCAGGGGTCTCCTGTTGGGACCAGGGCAGAAGAGTGCCAATCAGACCAGTCCACAAGCCCTGGCTGAGTGCCTCCCACTGCCCTGGCTCGAGTTCCCTGGGGATAAAAGGTGGTGACCCCTCCTGCACAAAGGCTGAGTGGAGGCATAGTGCCCAGGGGATGAGGGAGGCTGGGCCCAGGGCCAGGCAGGAGGAACCTGCCGTGCACTCACTCAGACTCCTGCAGCACCCGGGGCAGGTGCTCCACCAGTGGGCACAGCCGCTCAGCCGCCTCCTCGTCCCGCCGCAGCCAGTGGATTACCACAGCTGTCAGAGAGGCCCACCACTTGGCCACTGGGTCTATGCCTGCAAAAGAGGGAGGGTCCCCTGAACCCTCAGCCACGCTGCACGGGGACTGAGAAGGGAGCCAGGGCAGGGGCCGGGGGCTCACCGGTGGTGGTGGCCATGCTGGAACTGATGGAGAAGCTGCAGGCAGGAGCCCCCGCGGCATCAGAACAGCTGTTCAGCAGCTGCAGGTACCCGAGGGCATCCGAGAATTCCCTGTGGCAGGAGAGGGTTGGCTGTCGGGACAGATGGCAGGGGTCCTAGGAGGGTGCTGGCCCTCTCCACCTGCCCACTAGAGTACAGCCTGACCCCTGGCTCTGCAAACTGCCACTGTCTCCTCCCATAGGCTGGTGGGGAGAGGAAACCCAGAGAGGAACGAAGGGCGCGTGGCACGCATGGTAGCCTAGCTCTGGCCCTCTCCGCAGGGTTGAGGACAGAGCTATTCCCAGAATCCTGCTGGAGGAGCCTTGCCTGGAGGAGGGCACAATGACACTTACTTGTCCCCATCAGCTGACCCAGGGCTAGGGTTGGGCTGGGTCACACAGTTCAGTGCTCGCTCCAAGAGATGTTCCCGGAATAGCTGAGTCACCTGGGCCAGGGGGTCCACTGTGGAGAAGAGGAGGTGAGTGGGGTGGGGAGCAGGGCCCCACCCTTTTCTCCAAGCTAAGGGCTTTTGCCTGGGTGGGCTGGGGCCACACTCAGGGTCACTGGGAAGTGCCGGCATGCCCCTAGGTGCAGCCCGTGCCAAGGACAGGGGAAAACAGGTGGACATAACTACGCCAGCACCAGCGTTGGCCAGGACAACACTGAGGCCTGCCCTACGCTGCTCCCAAAGGAAAACCGACTTGAGAAGGCACCACTGTTGGCTCCGCTTCCTTACTCCACAGCGGTGCTGCCTGGGGTCACCTCTCCAATCAGCCACCTGCCCTTCAATCCCTGCATGTGCTTCTGAAAGCCCCAGTGGGAACCGAGACTCACCCAGGCCTTTCCCTTCCTACAGCCCCCACATCAATAACCCATGGCAGGGAGAAGGACTGGGGTGGCCAGAGACAGCCAGAGATTCAGGCGACAAGGGACAGAACAGGAATGAGGACATGGGACAGGAGAGGGGACAGGGAAAGGGTAAGAGAGCACCTGGGTTACCAGCCAAGCTGTACAGGGTCTCCCGTGGGGTACTGAGCACGGCCCAGTCCCCATCCACGAAGAAACGGTGGCCCACGGGGTGGCAGAGCCACTGCATGGCAGGAGGCACAGAGCCACTCTGTGCCAGGCAGGCCTGGCGGGCACTGCTCAGGAAGAAGCGCTGTAGGGGAGGGAAATGGGCTGTCACAGTGGACACAGGCTGGGGCCAGACCCCAGGCTGAGCCCTAGCTTGGCCTGGATCCCCCTTGGTAACCACTGCAACATCCCGTGTAACTCTTATCCAGCGAGCCTCTGGAGAGAGCTGCAGGGATAAGCCCCCCGCCCCACCCCACCCCCCCGCCACCCACTCACTGTCAGAAAATGCAAGGTCCGTGGGAGACTGGTCTTCACTCTCAATGCAGCTGCCACATAGATCTCGGCCAGCGTTGCCACAGACACAGCATCCCCTGCACACTCTGCCAGGTTCAGGGCACTCAGCGCCAGGTTGGTGGCAGTAAGGTGCCCGCCTGTGTACTTCCCTGGAAGGCAAGCAGGCATGAGGCTGTGGGTGGAGCACAGGCAGCAGGGAGCACCTCGGAGCCCGCCCCACGCTCCATCCTACCCATGGTGTGCAGCTGGTGCAGCTTATGGTAGACCAGGGCTGCGTCTCGGGCGCTGGCGCGAGCATCCACCCGCAGGGAACAGTCCCGCTGCAGGCCCCCCGCCCGGCCTGCCAGCCAGCGGCCCACCCAGAGACGCTGCAGCAGGTGACGGATGAGGTTCCAGAGGAGGCTACAAGCCAGGTCCAGGTGGGAGGTGGGCAGGGGCCGGCCCAGTGCCCGCAGGGCCAGCCACAGCTGCTGGGCAGCCTGGGCAAAGTCCCCCTGTGGATGAGGGTTTTCCAGGTGAGAAAAGTGAGGTCAGAGCAGCTGCCCCACAGCTCAGAAGAGCAATCCACAGCAGGCTCTGGAGGGGCGGTGGCGGTCTGCGGATGCACGGCCAGGCACAGGGAGGACAGGACAGATTCATGGTGTGCACAGGGAGAGCGGAACAAGAGTTGACACCCAGCACCCTCCCAGCCTGGGGTCCCTGCCCTGCCCACTCTGCCAGGGGCAACCCCTTACCCGGGCCAGGTCCAAGTCAGCCTGCTTGCGATGCCTCCAAAAGTGCACGGCGGGGCCTGAGTGCGGCCGCGTGACTGGCTCACCATAGACAAAGAGAAGCACCAAGGAGACCAGCACCAGCAGCCCATTGAGCAGCCAGGCCACTGGGGGCAGCAGCCACTGGGCCCAGCCAGGGCCATCTATGGACAGAGGGAAAGCTGGGGACACAGCTCCCAGGAAATCCAGAGCCCCAAGTTCACAAGCCTGGGGGCTCCCCCAGAGCGCCCTCCCAAAGATGCCAGGGCTGGCCAGTCCCACCTCTACTCTCGGTGCCCAGCACGTTGCGCCCAGGGCTGTGGTAGACGCTGGTGATATCTGAGGGGCCAGGAAGCCCCCGGGCCCCCAGCAAGGAGGCCAAGGGGTTGCAGGACAGGCAGAGGAAGACGAGTGTGCACAGGGCCAGGCGGGAGCGGTCCAGCATGCCCCGGCTGTGCGGAGACGGCCGCTGCTCTGGCTTTGCCTGGTAGGGGTGGACAGGGTGGTGAGGGCAGAACCAGAGGGGCCCCAGAGACCATGAGGCTGGGAAGGGGGGTCAGGATTCTGCCCACCTTACTGTGGGACCCCACATGGCTCCAGGCCTCAGTTATTCTGTCTATGAAATGGGAGGTAGGATCTGTTAGGGTCTTCCTGACCCTGTCCTGAGGTTCAGAGGATATGGCTGGGAGTGGGGAAGGGGGCACCGTGGCAGGGCCCAACCTTGCTGTCCTCGAAGACTGGGCTGTCAGGCTCCGAGTCACTGCCACTGCCACCACTGCCACTGCCCCTGCTGCCAAGGGACAAGGGGCTGCTCTGGAAGGGCGAGCCGGCATCCGAGGGGGGTGGGGTCAGTGTATCCTCCACCTCAGTCTTCACGCCCTCCATGAGCACATCTGTGTTCCCTTCACTGCCACAGGCCGACACCAGATCCTTCAGAGATTCTGTGGACCGAAAGGAACAGAGCCAGGAGTAAAGGTTGCATATGTGACCCCAATGAGAGCTTAGGCCCTTGGGGGTCTAGGGACTGCTGTAGCTCCTAAAGCTGGCCCAGGAAGCTTCGATGGGGCTGGGTTAGGGCCAAAGGGAGGCACCAGGGCTCTTTCAGGACCAGAGGTAACCAAGGGACTAGAGCTGAAGGTGGGGCTAGAGCCAAGGGTGAGGTAGGCGGGGCAGAGGGTGGGCCAGAACCAAGGGCAGGGTGGGGCTAGGGACAGGGGCAGGGCCGGGGGGTGCAGAGCCAGGCTAGAGGAGAGGCCCAACTGGAACTCAATAAAGCCAAGACTCACTGCTTTTGTGGACAGCAGTGCGCAGACTTAGGTTCTCCTGCTTGAGTTTCTGGTTGCTGTGTTGCAGAAAGCGAATGTAGTCGATGGCCTTGCGCAAGACAGCAGATTTATTCAGCTACACGGTGTGGAAAGGAGGAGGAGAGCACAGGTGGCCCGTGAGGTCGGGGGTTGTGGGGTTGGGGGGCCCTACCAAGGGGTTGCGGAGCTGCTTTGCAACACTACTGCCTCAGGACCTTTGCACTTGTTCCTTCTCCCTGAAATGTTCCTCGCCTAGTAGCACCCACCTCCCAGGCCGAGCATCGGGTTAGGATGTAAGATGCAAACAGCAGGGTCTGGCTAGCTGCTGCTGTGCCTGGCGCCGTCTCAGGGGGGCCTTCCCTGGCTACCACCAGGGGACCCTCACCATCCCTCTTCCTGCTTTCTCTGCAATGAGTCAAATGTGGTGGACTCGAGCACTTATTCATCCTGCCTACTGTCCATCTCCCCCACCAGAACATGGGCTCCTCTTTGAGGGACAGTTTTTGTCTGTCTGGTTCATTGCTGCATCCCCCATGCCTAGCACAGCCCCACCTTTATTGAAGAGGCCTGCAAACCCGTTTAACTAGATAAACGAGGCTGGCCAGGCCTGGGGATGCTGAAGCCCAATTCCCTGCTTGTCCAGGCTCAGTCTCACTCCCTCTCTTCCTTCCAGTTGCCCCTGATCTGTTCCTTCCTAGGGACACCCCAGTCTGTGCCCCTGCAGGCCTCTCCACACCTTTGCCTCAGTGCCCACCACCAGATCCTTGAGCTCAATGATTTTGTCATTGATGGAGGAGCGGTATCGCTTCTCAATGGCGTTGTGGGCTGTGCGCTTCTCTCCACGGCTCTGGGCTGAGCCCGGGGCCTTGCTGCCAGCCGCCAGCCGGTTGATAGGTAGCTTGTCCGCATCTACAACCAGCGGGACTGTTGCCAAGATGGTTCCGCCACTCACCAGGGTCTGCAGGACCAGGCACATGTTACCAGGTGTGCATGTGTGTGTGCAGACCCCACTCCCTTTTTTTTTTTTTTTTTTTTTTGAGACAGAGTCTCGCTCTGTTGCCCAGGCTGGAGTGCAGTGGCCAGATCTCAGCTCACTGCAAGCTCCACCTCCCAGGTTCACGCCATTCTCCTGCCTCAGCCTCCCAAGTAGCTGGGACTACAGGCGCCCGCCACCTTGCCCGGCTAGTTTTTTGTATTTTTTAGTAGAGACGGGGTTTCATCGTGTTAGCCAGGATGGTCTCGATCTCCTGACCTCGTGATCCACCCGTCTCGGCCTCCCAAAGTGCTGGGATTACAGGCTTGAGCCACCGTGCCCGGCCATCAGACCCCACTCCCTTATGCCCTGCCCACATTACCCACCGGCAAAGGCCCTGTCTGCACAGTGGTGCCAGAGACCAGGGGGCTGAGACCCGCCGCCTTCACAGTGGTTCCGTCTGTCTTCATGGCTGTGAGAAGCAGCGAGTCTGCCTTGATGAAGTGGGGCTGCAGCAGGACCTAAGGGTGGGAGAGGGCTTGGCCGTAAGCTGTGTGGCTGGGCCAGGGGCCGTGCCCTCCCCAACCCCTGGCCAGACCCCTCACCGGGACCTGCTGGATCTGCGAGGTCACAGTGGTCGTTGCAGGGGCTGCCGTGGGGGCAGCTGTGACTGTCAGTAGCCGCTGGGGGGCCACACTCTGGAGCTGGGTGTGCAAGGAGACGGGCGGGACCCCTGGCGGGGAAGCCAGTGGCAGGCCAGGCAGCGGCTGCTGGGTGCTCCCAGGAGGGCTCCCTGCAGAAATAAAGCCTGGGGCTGCAGGCACAGACTGCCCTCTCCCACTTTCAACCTGCTCTTCAGGTGTCTATCACCAACTGGCCTTGGATGAGTCATTGCTCCATGTGGCTTCCTATGGATAGTCCCTGCCTGGGCCCTGATGCAAATGCACTGGCTTCAAGGCAGGCCTCCAGTCTGAGGTTGCGCCTACCCTGGCAACGAGCACACCAGGACTGCTAGTAACACGGTGTCTCAAGCGCAGAGTGGAGCCCCAGTTTCTAAAGCCTGCACAGACCTCTACTCACATCACAGCGGAAGCTTCTTCCTGTGCTCCTGGGAGTCCCACCCCAGGTGTCCCCTCCCACCACACATCCCCCTTACCTGTGGAGAAGCCTCCCGGAGGGCTGGGGTAGCCTAACACGGGGGTGGAGCTGAACTGCGGTGGGGCTGGGGCTGGGGCTGGGAAGCTCTGTGGCAGGAGGGCCCCTGGCAGGGGCTGCGGGGTAGGGTTCTGCAGGATGCTCAATGGCACTGACTCTTCCTTGATACCAGGCCCAGGGGAGAAAGTGGGCACGGACGGGTACATCTTCAATGGAGTGGGTGCAGGCTGGGGAGGGGACAGGGGTGAGGGCGCTGCCTTCGGGCCGCTCAGGAAGTCTTCAAGAGAGGAGCTCAGTGTGGTAGGAGGTGGAGACAAGCTGCCTGGGGAGCTGGTATCGGGGCTGGCAGGGTCTGTGCCCCCTGCCCCACTCCCAGCATAGGGCGGGTCAAACAGGCCAGGGAAGTCACTGTCTTGGTTGTTGATAAGCTGAAGCATGTCTGTGAAAAGGAGAAGAGAATGTGTGAGCGAGGCAGAGACTGACCCCCAAACAGGGCATCGCATACATCCAAACACAACCCTATTTGCACAACCCTTGTCGGCACACAGCTGTGTGTGTGGGCAATGCCACCAGAACAGAAAGCCACCCACAGGAGCTGGTGTTCCCGACACACAGCCATTTCGCAAGCACCTGTGCTGTCTCGAGCAATGCCTGCTGCTGCGAGTGCGTCACAATACCTGGACAAGGTGGGCACCACAAGCCTCACAGTCTTGCCCCACAGCTAGGCTGGGAGGCTGGGGCTGAGCCCAGGGTCGGGCCCAAGACTGCAGACTTCAGAGCCTAAGCTCTTCCCACCACCCAGTATTTGCTCAAATATCTGGCAACATCCTTCGTCCACAGCAAACAGCAGGCTCACATTCGTTCACTCACTGACTCATTCGATGAGCATGTGCTGAGTGCCCACACTATGCCAGGCACTGTTCCTGGCTGTGAATAAGAAAAATCCCTGCCTAGAACCAGGCAACTTCCTGGGGAGCTGGGAATGTCCTGTATCTTCATGTGGATGGTGGTAAACTTTTACTCCTGTCTTCACGGGGCATGCATTCTACAAGACATCCACCTCTGAGTCCACACACACACATACACACACTCATACACACACACATACACATACACACACACTCATACACACACTCATACACACATTCATACACACACACACATACACTCATACACACACTCATACACACACATACACACACATACACTCACACACACACACATACACAAACTCACACACTCATACACACACATACACTCATAGACACACACACTCACACACTCATACACACACATACACACATACACACACTCATACACACACACTCATACACACATACACACACACTCATACACACTCATACACACACACACATACACACTCATACACACACTCATACACACACTCATACACACACCTACACACACTCATACACACACTCATACACACATTTACACACACATTCACACCTACACACATACACTCATAGACACACTCATAGACACACACACTCATACACACACTTATATACACACACACCTACACACATACACACACATACACACACACACACGTCCACACTGCACTGTGGACTCAGACCAGCTTCCAAGCATTTGCCCATGAGGTGACCAACCCTTCTAGACAGCTCTCCTGCCCTCTCCACAGTCCATCAGCCCCCACCCCACACAGAACAAAAGGAATCCAGAGGCCCAGGTGCAGCCTTCCCTGGCCCCACTGGGGCCTGTTTCTCAATGTGTGAAACGGGGGCATGTCTCCGTCCACAGATCCAGCAGCTCCAGTCTTTGGGACGGAGATGGGGATGGGGAGGGAGGAGCAGCTTAGGGCAAGTGGGAAAGAGGACAGAGGGGGTCTTCATATAGGAGCGATGGACCCTACACCCCACCATGGGCCACTCCTGGTCTCATCCTAAAAGGCTCCCCCAGCAGGATCCTCTGGGCGCTGAACTAGACAAAGCAACTTGGAAACTGCTGAGGAGTGGATGATTTTCCCCTCCCCTCAGTTCACAGCGGGAAGAGGGGCACAGAGAGAGGCAGGATTGCCTTGAGGCCCTGAAGAAGTGGTGGGATCCTCTGTGACCAAGGACCAACTGTGCAGCCTGGGCCCACTCTTCCTAGGGCAGTGCAGGATCTCCAAAGAGAATGGCGACAGGGAAGTCCCCCAAGAGAACCCCAGATCAGAGCAGGGTCCTCATCCACGCTGGAAGGACTCTAAGGGCGGGGGCCCGTGTCAGAAGGGTGGGTCTGGACCAAAAGCCAGGCCAACTGTGGGGCTAACTACATTGATGGAGCCAGGCTAGGCCGCTAATCCTCACCCACAGCTGAGCGGGCGGTGTGATCACTGGTCCCATTCTACACATGAAGAAACTGAGCTGTAGAGAGGTGACTTACTGGTCTAAGTTCTTATAGAGTCTGAGACTCAACTGAGTCCAGACTCTACTTGACTCCAATGCCCCAACCACTGGCCACTACCCTAGACTACCTCAAAAGATTAGCTCACGGCCGGGCGCGGTGGCTCAAGCCTGTAATCCCAGCACTTTGGGAGGCCGAGATGGGCGGATCACGAGGTCAGGAGATCGAGACCATCCTGGCTAACACGGTGAAACCCCGTCTCTACTAAGAAATACAAAAAATAGCCGGGCGAGGTGGC
>NC_037684.1:75194949-75250938 GCF_003255815.1 Theropithecus gelada | reverse complement strand
GCCTGGCGCGGTGGCTCAAGCCTGTAATCCCAGCACTTTGGGAGGCCGAGACGGGCGGATCACGAGGTCAGGAGATCGAGACCATCCTGGCTAACACGGTGAAACCCCGTCTCTACTAAAAAAATACAAAAAACTAGCCGGGCGAGGTGGCGGGCGCCTGTAGTCCCAGCTACTTGGGAGGCTGAGGCAGGAGAATGGCGTGAACCCGGGAGGCGGAGCTTGCAGTGAGCTGAGATCCGGCCACTGCACTCCAGCCTGGGCGGCAGAGCGAGACTCCGTCTCAAAAAAAAAAAAAAAAAAAGATTAGCTCACCTCATCTGGGAGACAAGAAAAGACACTGAGGTTCAGGAAGGACCACAAGCAGCCCAAGAGCATGCAGTGGGGTTCAAACCCAGGTCTACAAAATCCTGAATCTGTTGTCTCTGTGCCTTTTCTTGCCCCACCAAGAAGCCAAGAGCCAGGCTGCTATCACCAACCCATTACTCAGTGGAACAGACCAAGGCTTAGGGCCGAGCCAGCTGCTGCCCACATGGCCAACCAGTGTGTCTCTGTATAGAGTTCTGGGCTCAAGTCCAGGCTTTGCCTGCAGCCAAGTAGCCTCAAGACCCAGGCCTGGCCACTCAGGGCTTTGATTTCATCTCTGTAAAAGCAAGTGCTGTCTGTCCTGACTCCTTCCTCCTCATACAGACTGGGACATACTCCCACCTCAGCCCCGCCTGGCCATGGGCCCTCTCCCCCAGCTGGCGCCTGGCAGCCTATCTGGCTCAGCCCAGGGCCCTCTAACCCACTCATGGTGGCACCCACTGTGCAGAATGCTCTCTAAGACCATGGGGACCTCCAGTGCTCTCAGGATCCCCAGCCTGAGCTCCCAGCCCTGCCCACCACTAGCTTGAAGTGGAGCCTGAACCAACAGCCTCCTCTCACTGGCACCAGTTTTCTCATCTGTACAACAGAAAGATTAAACCCTTTTTGGTAGGGCTGCCCGAGGCTTTGCTTAGCAGGCAGCTGGCACAGAGTGGAGACCCAGCATCGCCTACTGACAGGTACCCAGGCAGGCAAGTTACTGCAGGAGGGGAAATTTCCTAGAGCGGTTTGCAGAATAGGATGGGGTGGCAGCCCCAGTCTCCCTGGCTTCTCAAGTAGAAACTCTCCTGGTTTGTGGACGCTCCAGGTCACAAGTCATCAAGTCATAATGGACTTTCAACGGCACGGTTTCCCACCCCTTTACCCCAGTCCTTGTGAGCCTCTTTGATAGATGGGGGAAACTGAGGCCTGAAAGAAAAACTGACAATTTTGACAATCTAGGGCTCCCACTGTCTGCCTGAAGAGTCTAAGATGCCCACAATAGGCAGGGGTGCCGAACAGGGCAGGCGCTGTAGCAGACAGGGACAACGGGCCCTCCTCCCTGCTTCCTCCTGGTCCTGTCCCAAAGCGGGTGCAGGGAATGTAGAGAAGGCCACCCTCTCCCTCCAAACCCTCTTAGGTCGGGATGCTGCTGTCGGGTCTCTAAGCAAACCCTTCCCCTTGAGTTGCAGGGGGCACTAATTTGATAGGGGGTAGCCCCCCACTTCCCCAGTGAGCTGGTAACTGTCACACCTTCTCCCTCAGGAAGGGGATCTTTCCTGCTCAAGTTCCGTAGCCCCCATGCCTGCCCACCCCAGGAGAACCTGCAGGAGACGGAGGCATTGTATAAAGGGCTGGGGCCGGGGGGAGCCTCCAAAAATACCTTCGAATGTGCAATCCATGGCTCCGCGATCTGCGCCCGCCCTTGGGGCGTCCAGGCGGCTGGCCCTACCCCTCCCCGCGCCGACTTCACCTGTCAAGGCGCGGCGGAGTTTTGAAGCCGTTGAGCGCTGCGGTGCGCCCGCCCCGCCCCGCCCCCAGCCCCGCCCCGCCTGCAGGTCCCGCCCCACCCCGCCCCTCGGGGCTGCGGGCCGGGCATGGGGTGAGCGCGCGCGGCCAATCAGAGGCCGCGCTGCCGCCTCGCTAGGGCCCCGCCCCGGCCCCCGCCCCACCTCCCCACGGCGGCGGGGGCTCGGGTTTCACCCCGCGGCGCTGAATGGGGCTGGGGTTACTAGCGGACGTCCGCCTTTAACCCGCTCGGCGCCAGCGTCTCCCGGGGTTACTGGCGGTCACCGGCCCTCAGCTCCCGCCCCCTTCGTTAAAGGGTCAAAGCAGAGAGGTCCTGGCCCAACACACCAGAACTCTGTGTTCGAAATCACTGGTTCGCTGGCACCTTGAGCGAGCCTTAACCACTCCAACCCTCAGTTTACTCCTCCAGAAACAGGACACTCATTATCTCCCTGGCGTCCAATGGTAGAAGGGAGATAATTTGGGTGCAGCACTTAGTATGCAAGAAGCGCTTAATTAAGGCCAAGGGCTGCCGAGTGGTGGCTGTGGTGGGTGCATGGACCTCCCCCTTCTAGGGCAGCCCCAGGAAGGGGCCACCCCTCACCGCAGCGGGGCTGATGGTCTGGGATGAGGCCACTCCTGAAAACAGGTCACTTCCGGGGAAACTGAGGCCCAGACATAGGAGTTTCCTGACTGCAGCACCGATGTCCCTTTGCCGGTGGGTGAAGTCTGCCTCTCCCCCTCGAAGCCTCACAACTCAGCAGTCACCAAGTGAATCCCGACCCCCTTATTCATTATAGGACCCTGGCAGGCCAGGAAGGGATGCAGTCCCTAGGACAGAAGATGGGTAAGGAAGGGGTGACAGGCTCTGGGGCTCTTTTGAGGAGGTGCCTGGGCCCGTCTTCCCTCTTTTGTTAAAGGTAAAAGTTACACACACACACACAAATGATCAGAGCCTGGTCAGATGATTTTGTAGCCAAGTAGACCACCAGCAAAGCCTGCCTTTGCCCCAACCTGCAGGCCAGCGCCTCTGCCCGGCCCCCGCCCCAGTTGGCTGCAACCTGGGAGGGTGCCTGAACCCTGGGCAGACCCAGCGACTCAGCAGTCCGTTGGGGGCTGGGGTCCCTGTGGCCTCAACCTTGCTCTCTTTTCAGGAGCCTAAGCAAGAAAACCCAGCCATGTCTCTCTCGAACCCTGTCCTCACGGCCGTCCAGTCCAGGCCCTTATTTCCCAGCTTTGGGAGGTTCAAGGACAACAGACGGCCTCTCTAGCATGGCCCAACCCTCCCCTCAGCTTGTGGGTGGTTTCCTCACCCCCAAAACAAAACAGCATTGCTCTTGGCAAAGGCTCTGACCTGAGTGACTTAAGACAGGGAAGCGTCCTCGACCAAAAAGCATGCTGAGAGCTGAACTCCAGGCATGAGTTCTCCATGGCCTCCCAGCCTGGTTCTTTCATTACTTTACTCCCCAGTTTCTGAGCCCAGAATGTGGTGGCACCAACAAGCAGATACTAGCCTGAGACAGCAGGGCCAGGGCCACCCCGAAGCCTGTCCCCTCCCCTTACCCATCTTGGCTTTACCACGTATTCCTCCTGCCTCTTATTGGTGTCTTTATTTGTCTCATCTTCCTGCTCTAACCCCCTCCCATCCCACTGAGGAATTGGGGTGGGAGAGGGCAGTTGCTCTCTGAGCCCCAGGGGCAGCAGAGTCATTAAAGGCTCTGGTGGGGGTGGGGGGACCTTCCAAGAGGAGGGAGCGTGACCTGAGAACAGAGGGTTGGCCCTTGGGCAGAGGGCACAGACTAAGCTAAGATGCCCCAAGGGCTTGGGTGCCACCAGCCATGGCCAGCCTCTGAAACTCAAGGCCTGGCCAAACCCTGGCTCAGTCTCCCCTGGGGCTGATCTGCGGGCCAATTTCTTTCTTTTTGAGAGAGTCTGGCTCTGTCACCCAGGCTGGAGTGCAGTGGTGCGATCTCAGCTCACTGCAACCTCCGCCTCCTGAGTTCAAGTGACTCTCCTGCCTCCGCCTCCTGAGTAGCTGGGATTACAGGTGTATGCCACCACACCTGTAATGAAATGTAATTTTTGTATTTTTAGTAGACACAGGGTTTCACCTTGTTGGCCAGGGTGGTCTCGAACTTCTGACCTCAGGTGATCCTCCCGCCTCGGCCTCCCAACATGCTGGGATTACAGGCGTGAGCCACCGCGCCCAGCCTGCTGGCCGATTTCTGTGAAAGCTGGTCACCAAGTTAAGACTGAAAAAGGAAACTCTAGAGCCAGCCCTGCAGCCTCCCTCAGAGACACGCCTAAGCGGGATATCTGGGGCTACATGCCAGGGCCTGCTCTTTCTTCAGCCCCTCACTGGCTGTGTGATGGGGACAGTCCACTGCTCCTCTCTGAGCTCCCACACCTATGGTCTCCACAGGTGGGAATTCTGGGAGAGCAAGTGTGTAAAACATCCATCACTCAACAGTCTCAACAAAGGTTAGTTCTCTCTACAGCAATTAGAATGGTTTAGAACTGGAAAGTCAGGTCGTGAGTTGCCTGATACTTGCAGTATTCACGTTGGAGCTCCATTACCATTTGATTGAGACACTTTTTCGTTTTTGTTGTTGTTGTTTGTTTTTTAAGGGGAGTTAACAGGGCCAGTCTAGAGTAGGGCAGCTGAGGCACCCTGGGTTCACAATTTAAGGAAGAGCCTCTCTTGCCTCCCCTAGTCCCTGCCCTGGAAGCTGGGAGAGCTGGTCTCTAGAGGCTCACTGTGGCACCCAAATTGCGGCCCACCCGCGGGTGAAGCAGGCTTCCCCACGAACACTGAGAAGGCCCTTCTGGTTCCCACACACATTCTGAACACAGGAAGGAAGAGGAGGCACAGACTCTGGGCCATGGTGGTCCCACCTGCTCCCTCGTTCACCTTCCCCAGGCTTGTGAAGCCCTGCCACCCCCTTCCCAAACCTGGGTTCCTCCTCTTCCCTCTTCTTCCTCTCCTGCCCTGATTCTATCAGGACCCAACAGGAAACCTGAACCCCCACCTGGCATCCCTCCCCAGTTCTACCTTCAAACCTCTCTCTGAAGGCAGATGTGGGCGCTCTTTAATGACTCTGGCCAGTGTATTCTGTGAGGCCACGAGGGAAATCCTGGGCAGACCTCATAGCATGCGCTTGCAGGGCCCAGCTCTGACCAGCACAGAAGCCTACAACTCACACAAGGCCTTGAACCCCAAACAACCTCCTGGAAGAGGAAGCTCTCCACCTGCCCCCACGGCCTTGTCCACAGAACCCAGATCCATCTCTCTGACAATATCTGCTGTGTGCCAGTCCTGTGCCAGGCACTGGGGCCATTGTAGATGAGGTGGTCAGGGCAGCCCACCTTAGGAGGTGACATCTGAAAGGAAGCCTGAATGAAATGAGGGAGTGGGCCAGAAGGGAGGGCAGAAGAAACAGTGTGTGCAAAGGCCCTGAGGTGGGCATGGGCAGGACAGGAGGAGCAGAGGCAGTGAGGGGGTGGAGGCCAGGATGGCCACCAAGGAGCTGGGATTCCAACTCAGGTTGGTCTGTCATCTGAGCCAAGGACCCCAATTCTCCAGGGAATGGGTAGGAAAGGTATTTGCAAATTGATCCCTGCACTGCAGATCACAAAGCTGCACCAACTGTGAAGAAGGGTCAGCCACGGGGGAGGATGAGGCACAGTGGCTCGTGGGATTCCAGAGCACACCCTCTCTGCCTGCTAATGGAGGTGGCAGGGTGGGGATGGGTGCCCACCATCCCTCCAGGGAGCTGGGCTGCACCCTGCCTGCTGTTCTGCTCCCACCAGGCACCTCCTTGATCCTCCTAACTGAAGTCGGCGGTTCTCGTGTTTTCAGCTGGTTGTGTATCCAGCAGGGTCACAGGCTGCCCTTTGTGCGCTCAGGTGCCCCAGGGGCACAAGTGTGTGCCGGCTCTTCCAGGAATGGGACGCGCCCATGGCTGGAGCCCCAGGTGCACCTGGGCGCAGGTCCTCTTGAGGAAACTAAGGCTCAGACGGAGGCCTTGTGCCCAAAGTCCCACAGCTGCCATGTGAAAAATCTGGGACGCAAGCCCCATTCTGCAGACCCCAGAGCCTGCCCTTCAGCCCCAGCCTACCAGGGACAGCAGTGAGCCCCAACTCTGGCCTGCCTCTGCCCTGACCAGCTGTCCTTATTTGTCGCAATTCAGTGAGTGTGTGTAGAGTGCAAGGACAGAGAGGACAACACAAAGCTCTTTAAGGCTCAGCTCCGGCACTGCCTCCTCCCGGAGGCTTCGTAACTACCACCCTCCCCACCCTCCCCCGCCCCCACCCCGAGATCCATCCACCTCCCCTGCCAAATTAGAGGTTGGGTCTCAGCTGGGGGCCCCTCCTGGCAGGGCCTGAACCAGCTGTGACCCCAGCCTCACCCAGCACAGGGCTGACCACAGCAGGGACCCCAGTCAAAGGCCATGCCAACTCCAGCCATGGCTTCCTCCACCCTCGTCTGCCTCCGCCCCCATCCCCTAACTGGTATCTCCCTGGGCCTCCTTTTCCCTGCCTGCTTTCTGAACACCGCACGCTATTGGAGGCCAGGCTGTTCCCTCCACCAGGAATACCCTTTCCACCTGGCGAATTCCTGTTCCTCCATCAAAACTTGCTGTGACGCCACCTCACATTCTTTCCTCGTCTGTGCCCTTCCACACGCCAGCTCCCAACACGATGACCGTCCGACCCTGTAAACCTCACAGCCATGCTTCCTCCTCCCCACTGGGCTCTTCCCAGAGCTACAGGTGTGCAGAATCGCCCTCAACAGAACCTGTGAGATGGCGATTACATGTGATGCTGGTCGGCACCAATTCAGACACCTTGTCTGAGAGGTGGCCCAGGGCACATACTTATCACCTACAGCTGAAAAACAATCCATGGGCCTGATGTAGTGGCAATTCTGGGAGTGGCCCCTGCTGCTGGGCACCTGTTCTCAGTCAAAATGGCAGTGCTTGGCCGGGCGCGGTGGCTCAAGCCTGTAATCCCAGCACTTTGGGAGGCCGAGACGGGTGGATCACGAGGTCAGGAGATCGAGACCATCCTGGCTAACACCGTGAAATCCTGTCTCTACTAAAAAATACAAAAAACTAGCCGGGCGAGGTGGCGGGCGCCTGTAGTCCCATCTACTCGGGAGGCTGAGGCAGGAGAATGGCGTGAACCCGGGAGGCGGAGCTTGCAGTGAGCTGAGATCTGGCCACTGCACTCCAGCCTGGGCGGCAGAGCGAGACTCCGTCTCGGAAAAAAAAAAAAAAAAAAAAAATGGCAGTGCTAAGGTTTGGCGTGGTGGCTCATGCCTGTAATCACAGCACTTTGGGAGGCCGAGGCAGGCAGATCACTTGAGCTCAGGAGACCAGCCTGGGCAATATAGCAAGACCCCAGCTCTACAAAAAGTTTTAAAAATAGCTGGGCATGGTGGCATGAGCCTGTAGTCTCAGTTACTCTGGAGGCTGAAGTGGGAGGATCCTTTCAGCCCGGGAGTTCAACATTGCAGCAACCTGTGATTGTGCCATGGCATTCCAGCCTGGGTAACAGAGCAAGACCCTGTCTCTGAAAACACAGGCTCACACCAGTAATCCCAACACTTTGGGAGGCCGAGGCACGCAGATCACGAGGTCAGGAGATTGAAACCATCCTGGCCAACATGGTGAAATCCAGCCTCTACTAAAAATACAAAAATCAGCTGGGTGTGGTGGTACGTGCCTATAGTCCCAGCTACTTGGGAGGCTGAGGCAGGAGAATCGCTTGAACCCAGGAGGCGGAGGTTGCAGTGTGCCGAGATCATGCCACTGCACTCCAGCCTGGCAACAGAACCAGACTCCATCTCAAAAAAAAAAAAAATATATATATATATATATATATATATATTTTTTTTTTTCCTCCCTCTTGGATTGTTTCTCTGCAGCTTGTTTTAAAGCTCACATGAAGGCAGCAAGACATTTTCGAGCTGCCGGGCTTCAGTCTGGAAAAGAGAAAGCCCTTTACAACCTCCCCTACAATGTATTCCCTTTCCTTCTAGCATCACCGGCACTGGGTGATGGTCGTTGTCTTTTATGTACTTTTGGTGGCTTTGCTTAGTCCCAAGGCTGTGACTAGAACTTTGAAGGTGCTTTCGCTCACATTTCCAAGGCCGCCTTGATGTGTTTTGCACAGAAACCACCATCTGTGGCCAGATGGCCACTCTGCCCCTTCTCCCGCAGCCAGAAGCACTGCTGCCTCAGCAGGTTCTTTTTGTTTGTTTGTTTTGAGACAGGGCCTCACTATGTTGCCCAGGCTGGAGTGCAGTCGTACGATCATGGCTTACTGCAGCCTCGACCTCCTGGGCTCAAGCAATCCTCCAGCCTTAGCCTCAGCCTCCTGAGTAGCTGGGACAACAGGCACGCTCCACCATGCCAAGCTATTTTTTTTAGTTTGGGTCTCACAATGTTGCCCAGGCTGGTCTTGAACTCCTGGACTCAAGAGATCCTCCTGCCTCAGTCTCCCAAAGTGCTGGGATTACAGGCGTGAGCCACTGTGCCCAGCATCAATTATCTTCCATGGAAACCAAGGATAGGGTGCTTGTTCCCCGTGGCGGGTGGGGGTTCCCCACTGGCCTAGTCAGCCCCATCCTGTCTCTTACCAACTCCAGACCACCACATGGTAGATGCTCAGAACTTAGAACCATAGCCTGGTACATCCTAGAAACTTCCAGCACAGGCTCCTTGGGTAATTGCTGCTAACATTTGTTGAGCTAAACCTATCGGGTGCCAGGTACTGGTTAAGTGCTCTAAATGGTGATTTGTTTGTTTGTTTGTTTTAGAGACAGGGCCTTGCTATGTTGCCCAGGCTAGTCTTGAACTTCCGGCCTCAAGCAATCCTCCAACCTCAGCCTCTAAAGTCAATAAGATTATAGGCGTGAGCCACTGCATCTGGCTAAATGCTGATAACAACACTAACTGGCATTGGTTAGGGCCTACTATGTGCCATGCACTGCTTAAGCCTTCACTCATCAGATCCCCACAATTCCAAGAAACTGGTTTTAGTACTGTTCCCTTTACATTGTCAAGAACCTGGGCCAGGCGCGGTGGCTCACGTCTGTAATCCCAGCACTTTGGGAGGCTGAGGTGGGCGGATCATGAGGTCAGGAGATGGAGACCATCCTGGCTAACATGGTGAAACCCCGTCTCTACTAAAAATACAAAAAATTAGCCGGGCTTGGTGGCGGGCACCTGTAGTCCCAGCTACTCAGGAGGCTGAGGCAAGAGAATGGCATGAACCTGGGAGACGGAGCTTGCAGTGAGCCGAGATGGTGCCACTGCACTCCAGCCTGGGTGACACAGCAAGACTCCGTCTCAAAAAAAAAAAAAGAACCTGAAGGTTCTTGGACTTGTCCAAGGTCATACAGTAGGGCTGCTTGTGAAGACCCCTGATCCCAGCCTTCTAGCTGCAGGGAGCACAGGGACCCCAGAGCCTGGCAGGGGCAGCATGCAGAGGCAAGGCCTGCTGGGAGACAGCTACAGGGACAGGGAGTCACTTAGGAAAGGAACTCAAACAGGGTTTGGGGTAGGCCACAAATTCCCCCTAGGGGGATGGACCCCTATCCCTGTCCCACCTCCCACAGCAGGGGACCCACACCTGGAGCCAGTCTCAATGGCTCCCTGTCCTTTCACCCCTGAGCCAGTTAAGGCTCTCCCCACCTCACCCCTGACATACACAGCAGCCCCTGTGGAGCACATGGTGCAGGCTGTCACACACTGTCAGTGCCCAGTGTCAAAGGGCATGTCCACATGGCCCATGGCTGCTAGGAGACAAGGTCAGAGGCACTTCCTCTGGCCAGCCTCGGCTCTACTTGTCAGCAAGCAAAGTCCAGATCCCAGGCCTCTACTGGCAGTGACTTCTGCCCAGAGCTGACCGGGTCACTCAGGATGTTTGTGTCCAGCTAGGTGAATGTTGAGCAGAAGGTAACTCCCAGCCACCTGCCCACTGACTCCTTGGACCCACTCCCAGCACCCTCTTCTCCATCCCCCCCAACCCTGTCCCTTCAGATGCATTAGGGCTGAACCCCTGGGGGCTCAAAGCCAGCAAATCCTATAGCCTCCATCTCCTGCTTTTCAGGGGAGGCCCCCACAGTTCAGAGAGGACAGGACACTTTCCCTAGGAGACACAGCAATGCGTGGTCGCACTGGGAGGGCTTTCTGCTGCCCTGGGGTTAGCTGGATGCCAAGAGGCATGGGAAGGGGAACATGTCTGATAGGAGAGACTCCCTCAGGCTCCACCCCTGAGGGGCCCTCAACATGGGGATGAGGGAGAGGGGGCACTGTACCAGAGCAGACTGTGCCTGAGGTGCGGGTTCTGGATAAATGGGCAATATCACAGGAGGGGCATGTTTGGCAATCCTTGCAAGTCTTGAATGCGACACTGAGACAAGGGAACTTTTTTTTTTTTTTTTTGAGTCAGAGTCTTGCTCTGTGGCCCAGGCTGGAGTGCAGTGGTGTGATCTCAGTTCACTGCAAGCTCCGCCTCCTGGGTTCACACGATTCTCCTGCCTCAGCCTCCCGAGTAGCTGGGACTACAGGTGCCTACCACCACGCCCGGCTAATTTTTTGTATTTTTAGTAGAGACGGGGTTTCATCATGCTAGCCAGGATGGTCTCGATCTCCTGACTTCGTGATCCGCTGCCTCGGCCTCTCAAAAGTGCTGGGATTACAGGTGTGAGCCACCGCGCCCAGCCGAGACAAGGGAACTTTATCTTGGAGCACTGGGGAGCCATGAATGGTTGGAGACCAGGGGAGTTCAGTGCTGTGAGCTGGGGCAGTGACCAGTCTAGAGCTGTGTTTTCTAAGGAGTGCCAGTGCTTGGTGGGACTAGGGAGAGAAGTGGGGTGTGAAATATCCTGGGGAGAGGTATGGTGTGGGAGAGCGGGCCCCCAATGTGCCCTACCAGGGCTGGCCTGGACCCAGCAAACAGCCAGACACATGACTAGAAGCAAGGGCCTGTCGTGGCTGGGCTGGGCATGCTGGGAGGGACATCAGGGCGGGAGAACTCTGAGAACGGACTACTCAGGATACGGAGACACCCAGAAGGGCTTCTGGGAAGCAGCCTCTGACCGGGCTTGGCAGACATCTGGGGTCCGACAGACAAAGACCAGACATGACGGGGTCCAGGCAGAGGAAAGAGACCCCCGAGGCCCCCTTCCAGGCTCTCGGCCAGAACTCTGTTTCCATCTGCCTCTTCTGCACTCATAAGCTTGTGCAAAATCAGATAAATTAATCCTCAGCAGGGAGGTGAAGACTGCCACAGGCTTAATAATAATCCCCAACACAGGTACAGGGCCACTCTCCCAATCCATCCTCCCCCGACTGCCGCAAGGTACTCTGAGGTGCAGGACGAGACAGGCTCACCTGAGGTCTCGGTGCAGAGGCAGGACTCAAACCCAGGGGCACTCTACAGCCAGGGCAGTGCCTTCACCCACAGACGCAAGGACTCACGGAGGCCGCTCCATCCCCAAATCCATTCACAAGAGTTTGGCCATGGCAGGCAGCAGGACCGGATGGGGCCCAAGGCCCTTGGCTGGTTCACCAGGGCTGGTTCCCAGTCTGATGACTCAAACATTGCTCTGGACTGGGATGGGGAGGTAGTCACATAGCCTCTGATTCCTCTGTGACCCACCTCCAGGCCCCCAGAGTAGCCCCATGTGGAGCAGCCTCCCTGAACCCCTCATCCCCATTCTTTTTTTTTTTTTTTTGAGATGGAGTCTCGCTCTGTCGCCCAGGCTGGAGTGCAGTGGCTGGATCTCAGGTCACTGCAAGCTCCGCCTCTCGGGTTCACGCCATTCTCCTGCCTCAGCCTCCTGAGTAGCTGGGACTACAGGCGCCCGCCACCACGCCGGCGAATTTTTTTGTATTTTTAGTAGAGACGGTGTTTCACCGTGTTAGCCAGGATGGTCTCGATCTCCTGACCTCATGATCCGCCCACCTCGGCCTTCCAAAGTGCTGGGATTACAGGCTTGAGCCACCATGCCCAGCCTCATCCCCATTCTTAGGAGCCCAGTGATTAAGAGCTTAAGAGCTAGGCTCTGGAGCCCACAGCCTGGGTTTGAATCCTGGCTCTGCCATCATCTGGCTGTGTGATCTCAGGCAAGTCACTTAACCTCTCTGGTCCTCAAGGCCATCATCTTCATCATATGTCTACCTACCTGGGGTTGTCAGGGGATTAAGTGGGATCATCAACACAGTGTCTGGAGCACAGTAAGTACTCAATTAGTGTTTTCTGTTCACATTACAATCCTCCACCTGAGCAGCCAGAGGGAGCTGAAGCTCAGCGTGCCCCTGCTCTGACCCCCGGCCATCCCCACATCCAGCCCAGCTCTGCACTCTGGCACTCAAGGCTGTCCTGGCCCCCTCTTATCCCTCATGTCTCTCAAGGGACCTGGCATTTCCACCCCCAAATCTTCAGACCTTATCAAACCTGCTAAGCTCCACACCTGGTAGAAGAAGCTTCAAAAGCAGGCTCAACCTCTGACCAGCAATTCCCCTCCCAGAACCTCATCCTAGGAACACAGTGAAATTCTGGGCAAAGACTGGCCTCAGTGTCCACTGCAGCACAGTTTATAAAGATAAAACAACCTAGGTGCCCATTGACAGGGGATCAGGTGGGTAAATGAAGGAACCTGACTGTCATCTGGCTGATGACGTGGAACCAAGCAGAATCCAATCAACTGTGAACCAATGGACCCTATTTTAATTTATAAAAATGCAGATCCTGGCCAGGCGCGGTGGCTCATGCCTGTAATCCCAGCACTTTGGGAGGCCGAGGCGGGCAGATCACCTGAGGTTGGGAGTTCGAGATCAGCCTGACCAACATGGAGAAACCTAGTCTCTACTAAAAATACAAAATTAACTAGGCGTGGTGGTGCATGCCTGTAATCCCAGCTACTGGGGAGGCCGAGGCAGGAGAATCGTGTGAACCTGGGAGGTGGACGTTGCGGTGAGCTGAGATCATGCCATTGCACTCCAGCCTGAGCAACAGGAGCGAAACTCCGTCTCAAAAAAAAAAAAAAAAAAAAAAAAAGCAGATCTGGCCTGGCACGGTGGCTCACGCCTGTAACCCCAGCACTTTAGGAGGCCGAGGTGGGCAGATCACGAGGTCAGGAGATTGAGACCATCCTGGCTAACATGGTGAAACCCCGTCTCTACTAAAAATACAAAACATTAGCTGGGCATGGTGGCGGGCACCTGTAGTCCCAGCTACTCGGGAGGCTGAGACAGGAGAACTGTTTGAATCTGGGAGGTGGAGCTTGTGGTGAGCCGAGATCACACCACTGCACTCCAGCCTGGGTGAAAGAGCGAGACTCCGTCTCAAATAAAAACAAACCCCCCCCAAAAAAACAGATCCATAGCTGCCTGGGGCTGGGAGCAGGAACGGGAAGTGACTAAACAAGCATGAGGGATCTCACTGTGAGATAAAAATGTTCTACAGCTAGTAATGGTCACACAACTCAGAAAGTTAACTAAAAATCATTGAACGATATACTTAAAATTGATAAATTTTGTGATACATAAAGTACATCTCAATAAAGTTGTTTTAAAAAATTGATGAAGGCCGGGCATGGTTGCTTACTCCTATAATCCCAGCACTTTTGAGAGGCCAAGGTGGGCAGATCACCTGAGCTCAGGAGTTCGAGACCAGCCTGGCCAACATGGTGAAACCCCATCTCTACTAAAAATACAAAAATTAACCAGGCGTGATGGCACACGACTGTAATCCCGGCTACCTGGGAGCTGGAGAATCTCTTGGACCTAGGAGGCAGAGGTTGCAGTGAGCTGAGATCATGCCACTGCACTCCAGCCTGGGCAAAAGAGTGAGACCCTGTCTCCAAAAAAAAAAAAAAAAGTCTATGAAGAGTGTGCAGCCATTCCCCAAACACACACATACACAGAGACAGAGAGAGAGAGAGAGAGAGAGAAAAAGAGAGAAGAAAAGCTCTTTCACATAATTAGCAGAGCTTATCTCTGGGTGGTAGGTTTAAAGTTTTTTTTTTTTTTTTTGAGACAGAATCTCACTCTGTCACCCAGGCTGAGTGCAATGGCACAGTTATCGCTCACTGCAGCCTCTAAATCCAGGCTCAAGCAATCCTCCCACTTCAGCCTCCAGAGTAGCTGAGACTATAGGCACGTGTCACCCACACCCAGCTAATTTTTTATTTTTGTAGAGACAGGATTTTGTCATGTTGCCCAGGCTGGTCTCAAACTCCCGCACACAAGTCATCCTCTTGCCTCGACTTCCCAAAGTGCTGGGATTACAGGCGTGAGCCACCACCCCTGGTCTAAAGATTTTATTTTCTTCTTTTTGCTCACTTGCGCTTTCTAATTTTTCTACACTGAAAAAAAGATGTGTAATTGGGAAGAAAAACAGGAAGTTTGAATAAAAACTGAAAAATCCTCTACTGAAGTGGGTAAAGCTGAGGCTTGCCTAGTGAGAAGGGGCTGCCCCCACTCTCTCATAGACTAGACCTTGGGCCACATGGCCGCCCATGCCTGGCCTTTGGGTCTGGAGAGGCAGTGTTTTTATCCATGAGTCAGTAAGAAAGGTCTGTATCAGACCTGTGGCCCAGACCCGATTCTGTTGTCCAACTTGCCCATGAAGGGAGGGTTTGCATCCTCATTTTTCTGGAGGTGGAAACTAAGGTTCAGAGGGGGAGAGGGCTTGAGCAGGATGATAAAGGAAATGAGGAGTGTCCAGGTTCAACCTCTGACCCCAAAGCCCATGTCCTCCTGGCTTGGTCACATTGCCTCTTGGACTACACTCACTGGGCCCAGGGATGTGGAACTGGTAGTTAAGCCCAGATCTCCCTAGGGCTTGGGATTTCAGGGTTCATCACTCCAGAGGGCAGTGAAGGACAACCCCTCATGCCAGGGATAGGGGAGGCTGTTTTGGAAAAGCCTCACAATCAGGGCCTCTCCTCTGGGGTCCTCCCCTAGCCCAGCCCCAGTGGGAAGGGCTGGGAAGCTCCTGGGGCAGGCAACCAGCTGGGTGATCTGCAAGGCTGCAGTAGGGCAGGAGTGGGGGTGGCATAGATGTATCTATTTTGCCAACCCCAGGGTGGCCACGGGTTCCATGGACATGTCCATTCAGGCTGTGAGTCTAGGCATCTTGTTCCTGCGACCTTGGCCTCAGTTTCCTCATCAACCAAGTGCAACTTAGCCAGTGTTGTTAAAACTCCTGCACAGAAACCATGGAGGCAGTTTGCTAGGGGCTTCCTTTTGCTCTGTCTACAAAATGGAAGCAACGGGCCTCCTAATTGGCACTTGGTGCCACCGTTGGCCCCTTCTCATCACAGCCAGAGTGGCGCTCCAAAGATGGAAGCCGGTGCCACTGTCCTGCTCCGCCCTTTCCCTGGCCGACCAAGTCGGTTCGCGTCCTCCTCCTCCCTGACCTCACTCCCTTGCAAGCCTCTAACTCCTCACACTTAGGCCCTGCCTCGAGGCCTTTGCCCTTCCCTTGCCGTGGCCTGGAAAACATCTTTCCCTGCTGGTCCTGGGGGTGACCCTCAGGTCTCAGCCTAGAAGCCCTTCACTGCTCTGCCCAAAGTAGCCACATCCCTGCCCTGCCCTCCCCGCCAGCCTCGCTCCACCCAAGGTGCAACTAAATACCCGTTTGGTTTCCTGGGGGATTTTTGTGTTCCCGAAAGAGGGGGTGCCCAGGTCTGTCTGTGCCTAAGACGGGGCCTGGCATTCAGTGAATGTCAGTGAATGAGTGCGGAGGCGATTCCCGTCGCAGACCTGGTGAACCCGACCAGAGGCGGGGGAAGGGCGCGAGGCAGCGCCAGTGCGCATGCGTAAGAGCTCCGCCGCTGAGCTGAACTCTCGGGCCGGAGGGAATGACCGTGAGTAACCTCGCAATTACGTCACGGCTGGGGCGGAGCTTCGGCGACGCCCAGGTCCCCAGCTCCAGCCGTGGCCACCACAGGGCTGAAGAGTCACCGGTCGGGCGGCACCCAGCCTGGGACGCGTAGGGGCGCACGTGTCCCGGCCCGGTGTCGCCAAGGGACCCCGGCCCGGCCCAAGAGCCCTCACCTCCGAGCGCGCGGCCCGAGACGCTAGGGCGGGAACCAGGGAGGCTCGGCTAGGCCCGGGACACCAAGGCGCACGGCACGCAGCTCAGAGACGCCGGGAAGTCCAGCGCGAGCACAGCACGAAGCTGGCGCCCGCGGGGGAGACAAAGGACAGGGAGGCACCTGCGCGCCCCCCACTCGCGTCACCCAGCGCGGCTTCCAGCCCTGCCCGCCCTGACGCACCTTCGATGTCGGTCAGCAGCGCCGCGTCCAGATCGCACGGCCCGCCCAGCGCCTGCTCCAAAGCCGCCTCGCTGAAGGGCGGCTCGTCCATGGCGCAGCCGCCTCCTCCTGGAGGCCCGCCGGGCCCGCCGCCTCGTACGGTCCTTCCCAGGGAGCGCCGCCGCAGCCCCGGCTCGCAGTTGCCGCCGCCGTTCCGCGCGTTTGTGTCCTGCCCTGGCCTCGGAGGCGGCCCGGCGCCCGCGAAAAGTTCCACGGAAACTGGGTTCCCCCTGCTGCGGCTCCGCTGGGCGGTCGAGGCGGAGGCGGGGCCTTTCGGGGAAGCCCCGCCCTCCCAGATAGACGGCCCCGCCCCACCTTGAAAGAAGCGGGGGACCCCTGATCTCCGGTCTGCGCCACAAATCTCCCCTCAGCCGGCCCCTCCTCCAGAGCGCCCTCCAGTCATTCATTTTATCCAGCCTCGCGCACAATGGCAGCGGCTTCTGGCCGGCTGCTGCGGGAACGCGGGCAAGCCAAGCCCCCTCTCTGGTACTCTGTTTCTCCAGCACCAAGCAAGAGAGCTGAGTGGAAGCCCCAGGCCTGGGCCCATCCCAAACCTCATTTCCTCACTTCCTAGATTTGACTCTTTACCACAGGACAGGGCAGGATCCAAGTTATAGGGGTCTCAGGCCTGCTGTGTTGTGAGCAGGCCTGATGTAACTGCTGGGCCAGTTACATCACTCTGCCTCAATTTTCCTCATTTGTAACATTGGCCTAATGATGCTTCCTCACGGGTTGGCTGGGAGGCTAGTGACAATGTGGAGGGGAGCATGACCTGTGAGATCAGCCTGCCCCCTCTCTGCAAAAAAACCAGAAGATTGGCCTCTTGAGGACAGCAGTGGCCAAAGAAAGAGGCTGGAATTTCCTATCGTCTTCATTTGGTTTCCTCCCAGATCCAGCTGTAGGGATAGGATACCAGTGGGCCCAGTGCAGCTCCTGAAGGAGGAAGCCAGTACCCAAGGAAGACTGGCCCCAGGACTGTCTGACCCCAGATTTGGTACTTGTTCCCGGGAGCAGTCAGGATAGGGGCCACAAGGAAGAGGTGGCTGTGCTTTAGATCAGAGCCAGGCTGCCCTGGATCATGACAAACTGGGACTAGGTCAGAGCAGGCAGCCCTGTTGAGAAGAGGGCTGGAAACCAAACCTGGTTCTGTGGCCTAGGGACAGAGCCAGGTGGGGCAGGAAGGAGGGATGGGGTCCCAATGAGGTGGGTTGAAATAAACCGGAATTAACATTCAGGTATCTGAATGTGATAAGGCAGTGAGCTCCCTGTCCCCAGAGGTATGCAAGCAGAGGGAAGCACCCTTGGTGGAGGGCAGCCCAGGAAACTCATCAGGGGCCTGGGCCTCAGGCCTTCCTGACCCCAGACCTTCATGAGTCAAGCCATCCTGCAGACTGCCTTGCTCAGACTCCAGATATAGCCTGTCTGACCACGCCCTAAGCAGGAGTAAAATTCATGATGCATTTTAGAAGGGGTGTGTGGGGGAGAGAAGCCACAGAGCCCAAGTCCCTGGGGCTCAGCCTGGACATCCAGCTCCCTTTGTTCCTCTCCCAGAAGTGGCTGCCGTGGAAAATTACCCAGAATAGGGGAGCCAGAAGTCATAGGGGTCACCAAACCACATCTCCCCAAGTAGCGCTGCTCAAGGGTCCACCCAGGACCCACTCCCTCCAGATGAACAACTGCTGGAGAACACAGAGAACAAAGCTGGCTTCTCCTCAGTGCCCTACCCCCACCAACACTCTGGAGGCGGCAGGAAGCCGATGATTTCCCTGAAAATTTCAACAGCCCTTCCCAAGGAGGGGGTGGGATAGGAAGTACTGGGTGAAGCCTAAATACCATTTTCTTCAGAGCTAGGCAGGTGACCTGGATCCACTTACCTCACTTCTGAGTCTCAGCTACTGGATCTGTAAAATGGGAATAACCCTTCCTGCAGTCACTGCAGAGGCAGGGAGGGTGTTTTGGAGTCATCATCACAACAGATCTGCCTCACTGTTTTTTGTTTTGTTTTTTGTTTTGAGACAAAGGCTCACTCTGTTGCCCAGGCTGGAGTGCAGCGGCATGATCTCGGCTCACTGCAACCTCCACCTCCTGGGTTCAAGCAATTCTCCTGTCTCAGCCTCCTGAGTAACTGGGATTACAGGCACATGCCACCATGCCAGGCTAATTTTTGTAGTTTTAGTAGAGACAGGGTTTCCCCATTTTGGCCAGGCTGGTCTTGAACTCCTGACCTCAGGTAATCCACCTGCCTTGGTCCCCCAAAGGGCTTGCAAGTGTGTCACTGCACCTGGCTATCACTGTTTTTTGTTTGTTTGTTTGTTTTTTGTTGTTATTGTTTTTGAGACAGTCTCGCTCTGTTTCCCAGGCTGGAGTGCAGTGGCACAATCTTGGCTCACTGCAACCTCGGCCTCCCCGGTTCAAGCAATTCTCTTCCCTCAGCCTCCTGAGTAGATGGGATTACAGTCATGCACCACCAAGCCTGGCTAATTTTTGTATTTTTAGTAGAGATGGGATTTTGTCTTGTTGGCCAGACTGGTTTCAGACTCCTGGCCTCCAGTAATCTACCCACCTCGGCTTCCCAAAGGGCTCGGATTACAGACGTGAGCTACTGCACCCAACCCAACCCGCCTCACCGTTTTTCAAATGGGTTACCACATATGTAAATAGAATAGCTCAATAAATATTCACTCCATAACTGCAGGAGTTAGGGTAAAGGGAAAGAAGGTAAGACAACGTCAACAGGAGACCTGCACCCCAGAAAATCCAACCCCCATGGGGCACAGTCCAACGTGGGGGTGGGAGGAATTTTGCCTGGAATTACCGGGGCAACCCTCAAGGTGAGGGTAGGGGAAAACAGAAGAGGGGATCCATTTTTCAGGGGGAACATGCTTGTCTTGGCGGTTTCTCCCCTCAAAGATCCTGAGACCTCCAAGCAAGACCCTCGGGCCCCGCTTGGCTGGGGAGCGTTGAGCACGCCCAAGGAACGTGGACACAAGCCCCTCTGTACTGGTGTGTCTGTCGGGTCAGGGATCCAGCCTGGCCCACGGTGACCCGGGCGGGCAGGTTCCGCACAGTCTACTCGCTGAGCGCTGGCAGGGTGCTCAATGCTGTTTAAACCCAGTCACTCCTCTCGACAGCCTCAGGCGGTTGAGGCTGTTACCATCCCATTTTACAGATGAGTAAATTGAGGCACGCGGAGTGGGGCGGTGAAGCGACTTGCTCAGGACGTCACAGCACTGCTGCCCCTGATTTTGTCGGGGCTGGAGGCAGCCGGAGAGCCGGGCCGGCTCCGCACACGCGCGGGCCAGGGCAGCGGCTGGAGACCCAGGGGAGCCGGGGCGCGGAGCCAGACCAGCCCCGCCCCCGCGGGCCCGGCGCAGCCAATGGGCGCCCGGCCCGGAGTGGGGTGACGCGGCGTCAGCGCGTACTCCCGGGAGCCCAGCCCTGGGTCACATGCGCCGCGCCCGCTCGACCCGGGAGGCAGGGAGGGGCGGCGGGGACAGGCTGAGCTCAGCCCCCAGGCCAGACACCTGGCCGGGACGGCCGCCTGGTGAGCGTCGCGGGCACGGAAGGGCTAACACGGGACAGCCCCATCCGGGAGTGCGTGGCGCGCCCAGAGCAGAGAATTCCTCCCAGGTCACCCAGCCCGGCCCCTGCCCAACCTCGGCGTTGCCAACTGGGAGATAGGGGTTCGCATCTCCCCGCTTCCTCCAAGCCTCTTAGAGACTGAGAGGCAGCTTCTGTGGGTTTCGAGCCTTTTCGGGCAGGCGTCCAGCGCGGGCAGGGCCTCTTCCCAGGCCACTCGTCCTGTCCAGCCATGCCCTCGGTGCCCGGAGCTCAGCGGTAGATGGCAAGGCGGGCACTGGGCAGAAAGACTGGATTGTCCACCCTAGCCATTGCTTAGGCTACTGAAACCCCTCCCCCCTCCCAGAGCCCCCTGCCACCCTGCCTGGCCCTGCATATCCTTCACTGCTGTGGGAGCCAAGCTGGGACCTGCCCAGGTTATGGCGGAGGGACCAGGCTGGGAGAAGAGACTGCTCAGCGCCTGAGTCTCCCCTCCCCTACGTCTTCATCTGTATATAACGGGGTGAGATGACTGTTGACATGGATGATTCTGGTCGTAGATGATGCTCCTGGTCTCATTCCAGCTTGGGCTCTGTGGTGAGCTGGGCAAGTTCTGTCCAGCCCTCTCTGAGCCTCCATGGCCAGCTTTGCCCCTGGAGGCTCACACCCACGTGGGCACCTGCAGGCTTATCATGAGTCATTGAACACACCCTCTACAAAAGAGCTACTTGAACCCCAAAGATTGCTGCACAGTGAGGAGTGTAGCTCACAAAGGCTGAGGAAGAGTGATACCTGTTCTCTGGGGGGTAACTGGCTGTTTGAGGAGAGGCCAATTACATGCTGAAAGGGGTGAGTCTAGCTGGCAGCAGGGAGAGTGAGGAAATCCATGTAATAAGGCCCCTGTGGGCATTGGGTTTACTACCCACTACACCAGTTTACGGATCAGGATCAGGAGAGTAAAGAACAGAGTGAGACGGTGACTTACCCAACACCTACAGTTAAGCCTGCAACCCCAGGTAGGCATGGGGTGGACAGGAAATGGCACCAGACAATGGAGTCCACTCAGTTTCCGGAAGCATCCTGCTTACTCCCTAGTGCTGAGAGTACAGATTTTGCATCCTGGAATGTTGAGGGCCTGGGCTTGGAGGCCCTAGACAGACTCATCTGGGGTCTGCTCCAAAAGCTCTGACAGGGGCTCCTGTAAAATAAACGGATAGAATTTCTGGGTGGGTCATGCAAACCTAATAAGGTCTCAGCTTCTGCCCTTCCCCTGCCCCCAGGACCCAAAAGAGACCCTTTTCTTGGAAAACAGGTGGGTTGGAAAAGAATCCCTCTTTCTCAGGTGCTTTCATGGGCAGGTGCATCGTGAGCAGTGATGGGACCACAATGTTCCCACACTGCCCCTCCCAGATCTCTAGGGATGGAAAACAGTTCTCATGGGGCTCTAAGGACAGAGCCTTCCATCCAAGGGGTGAGGAGGCAACGCTGGGAGAGTCCAGAAGTTTGTCTGTGTCCAAGTCTGTGCCCTCAGTGTGTCACTCCCATCTCTGGCCCCCTCCATCCACACTGCAGTGACCAACTATTGTTTGTGCTTGCCCAGATTTCATTCTTCCTCTGCTAAGAGCCTGATTTTCAGGGTGGGTTCTGGGACTTCGGCTGGAACTACTGTATTGGGAAAGAGGCACCCTCTCTCTGCCAGCAGGATGTCTGCCTAGAGCTCCAGGTAGCCTGCAGTCAGCCACATGGAAGAGCCAACCCAGAGGAGGCAGAACCAAGACTTAGACAGACAGATTCCTCACCAAATTCACAAGCACCTGGATCCAGCTGTGCCTGCAGCTAATTCAGTTACATAATTCTATCTACATAACACATTCTTCTGATTAAACAGTTTCTTCCATAACCAAAAAATGTCCAATGTGTCATCTCTAAATGAGGACTTTGGGCCACAAACTGCCTCCTTTTGGCAAAGAGGTCCTGATGCTACTCTACTCAAGCATTTCCCCAATTTCTTTTCCCACAGAGCCCCTCCTTGATCAGAACAGCTGTGAATGTATTGGGAAAGCACACTTCAGCAAGTGCCCTCAAGTCGGTTGAGTCAGAGTTGCACAGCCACCCTCCTGTTCCCGTGCAGCTGGCCTACCCACAGGCTCCCACAATGCACACCTCAAGTGTGCAGCTTCAGTGCCCTGGGGCTCAGCTCAGAGCCTCCTCTCCCTGCAGGCCCTGGAAGAGGGCTACGACACTTACTGACTGCAGACTCCCCTTGACTCTGGGAATGGACCCAGGCTGCGCGTTCCCCAAGGGCAGGTCTGGAGCAGCCCTCTCCCTCCCCTCTGGCATCAGCCTGGCACACAGCAGGCTCTCAGGAACACTGCTGAAAGTACAAGTGGCCTAGGTGTCCTGGTGATCCACAGTGGTGCCTCAGGACCAATCTACTCTCCACAGGGTAGGGATAGAGCTCAGGCCTCTTTCAGTGCTCACATTGCCTGCTACAGTGCTGGGAGCACATGATGAGCCAGGGTCTATGCTGTCTGTTCAAAGGGACCTGGGTTTGCAGCCCCCCACCCCCACTTCAGAAGCCCACTCCCCTTCCCCCCTGGGTGTGGGAACCTCTATCTCCCTCCAACTGGTCGGAAACAGGCCTCTGCAGAGCTCCCTGGAGCCCAGGGAGGCAACTGGCCAGAGGGAGCTGGGTGCTGCCCCTTCTGGCTACGACTGGTGATGGTGGTGGTCTCAACACAGCCCCTGCCGTGACCTGCCTCGTATCAGTGGGCAGGAGAGCCCCTCCTGAGCCACCCTCCCAGAGGGCTGCTGCCAGCTTCATCTGCTGGCCGTGGAAGTGGTGTCTTTCCTGCCACTCCATGGCCCTGTCTGGGAGGTCTGGCTCTGGGTTGGTTGCTGGTTCTGCCACTACTCCCTGTGTGGCCTGGGGCAAGCGTATAGCTCTTTCTAGTCCTCCATGTCTTCTCTGGCATAGCAAGAGGTTGGGAAGATCTCCAGGTTCATCGGGGGTTTGCCGAGTCCACCCTGACTTGAGGTCTGTCCTTAAGCCCCAGCGAAGGGATTAAAGGGCCCTCAGCCTCCTAAGCCACCTGGAGAAGGCACAGGTCCCACAGGCTCCCACAGTGCACCCCTTATGACCCCCTATGTCTCTGCGCCTGAGGGGCCTCCTTCCGGGAGGACAGCTGCCTTACAACAAAGGGCTGCAGGCACCCACCTCCAGGACAAGGGGAGAGGGGAAAAGAAGCCTGTTTAGAAAGGAAGAGCAGGCTGCAGGGATGGGAGGAGACAGGTTTCTTTTTGGGGGGATAAAAATGTTCTAAATTTGGTTGTGGGGAGGATTGCCCAACTCTATGAATATTCTGAAGACTACTTAATTGTACACTTTAAATGGGTAAACTGTATGCTATGTGAATTAAATCTCAGTAAAGCCGTCAACAAAGAAAGTGTGAAGTCCACCTGGCTTGGAGCAGCACTTCTCAAATTCAGTGCCCCGCACAGGCTCTGCAGATGATGCCCAGCCCAGCTGTGGGAGCCCAGCTGAGGGTGGGGGCTGGGGCTTAGAGGGGTTGGGGCTGGCTCAGGCCTGCTTGCTCAAGGCCTGAGTGCCCTGGGCAAGGATGAGTGGCCTCCTCCTGCCCATCTGGGACCTGGGGTGAGACCTAGGAACAACCACCGCACTTGGTCCTAGAGCTCTCAGGCAGGTTGTGGCAGGTTCACAGCTGCTCCCGCTGACGCCACAACCTAGGCCATGCACAGGGATTTTCCCGGCCAGGTAACGGGCTGCTCAGGCAGCCTGGGCACTGGGGAAGGGTGGACTGAGGGTCCCCATGGCCGCCTCTGCTTAAAGAAAGCAGGTGGTCAAAACTGGCAAGCCCTTCGGACAGTCGTAGACAATTCAACAGACCACACAGGCACAATTTGTTCAATTATTTATTTATTGTGGAGTATTTTACATGCAAGAACCCAACTAGAGAGAGGGTATCTGGAAGGAGGGCCAGTGGGGTGGATGGATGCTCTGAGCCTCGGGTGCACTGACCCACCCTCCAGAACCAGCTCTGCCCACAGAAACACATGACAGTGACAAGAACACTAAACTTCTAGGACGAGTGGACAGCAAATGCAACATTCAACACATTGCTCTTTTCAGGTAGCCCCCAACAATCCTGAGAATCCTCACAATTAAGTGCAAACTTTAGGAAATAAATACCTGTCCCCCTCTCCGGGAGAGCATGGAGGTATGGACAGACAGAAGCAGTTCTGACTCAGGGGCTGATGGCTGCTTCCGGCAGCTGGTGGCTGCAGGGGAAGCCTGTCTCGGACCCCACAGATAGGAACGGCTGGTGATGGGCACTAGGGGAGGCAAGCACTTCAGGGGCTGACAGGCAATGTCTCTGGGGTGGAAACACTTCTCTCTGGGTGGGGAAGACTGGCTGTAACCCAAATGGGTGAGATGTCCCCACAGCCGACAGTGGAGAGGCTCCTGGGGGCCACCCCAGCAGTGCCAGAGGCTGAGGCCAGGCTGCAAGCAAGCGCTCCTTCGCACTGCTCTTCCAGAGCTGCCCAGGGGCTGGCCTGGCCCCAGGTGGGCCCATGGCCTACCCCGAGCCATCCAGAAGGCTGGGCCCGTCTGAGTTAGAGATGTGTGTCTGCGGGGACCCAGGATGGGGTGTGGCAGTGGGAAGGAGGGGGGCAGGAGCGTGGGCATTGGCATCTGTTGCCCCTGGGCCATGCAGAGCCCTTGCCCCAACTCTCCCAGCTGGGTCCTCTCCTCCCCATGGGCTGCAGTGACAGCACAGGCCCCAAGACTACCAGGTGGCAGGGTGGGGAGGTGGGGGAAGGCCAGTGAACCAAGGCACCATCACTCGCGTGGAGGCGCTAACAGAAAGACAGGAGGACAGCTGGATGCTCACCTTTCCCTCCGGCCCAGGCCAGCAACAACCCCTTGAGGCTCCAAAGCCCCTTGTCCCATGCACGCTGGTAAGCGAGCCGGTCATTCTCTCAGCCTGGCCACAGTTGGTCTGCTCAGTGCCTGCAGGCTGCCCAGGCAGGGCCACTCTGTGGCAGGCGGGCCGAAGGCCCACGGTGCTGGGGGCCCAACTGCACATGGCGCCATTCTCTGCTGCCCACTGGCCAAAACGGTAGGCAGGAGGGAATGGCTAGTTTTCACATCTCAGCACACAATGAACACAGAAAGGGTTAAACACATTCCCAAGAAAATATTTTGACAAAATAAATATTTTAACCTATAATCAGGTATAATTAGTGCTTATGAGGAATCCCAGCAATAATTTAGTGTAATTAAGTATATACTGTATCTGTGATTTCTAACACTCACGGAGAGGCTGGTGGGCCTTGAGAGTCCAGGTTTCCTGACAGGGTCGCGCCCCCTTCCTGGACCAGGCAGCCTGAGGACTGTGCTCCCCAGATGGTGGAGTCTGGGAGCAGAGACCTCAGGACAGGACATCTCGCCAGGGCTGAGTGGAAGCCCCTCTGGGGCACCGGGGCTGTACTTGCTTCCTGTGCAGGTCTCAAGCAAGAGCCCCCTCTGCCTACAGGTGGGGAAGGCTACCTCTGGATAGGAGCTGCAAGTAGGCGCTGGAAAGCCACCCGAGGGGTGGCTCCAGGCCAGGAAGGCAGGTGATACTTGTCAGCATGGCCAATGGCCTCCTGCCAGCCCATACAGGTCCACCACTCCCTGCTGCCCCTGGGGCAGCCAGGCCTTTCCAATCATGGCTGGCAACCAGCTGGCGCTGGAGCCAGAGCGGGAGCTGGAACTGGGGTGGGGCAGCTCTGGGCGTGGGTATGAAAAACAGCTTTGCTGGGGGCTCCCCAGCAGGGCACCTATCCCAGCTTCACGCACTATGGAAGCCCTGCTCCTTTCAGAGCCTCCAGGCTCCTGACCTTTCGGGACTCCCCGTTCCGTGAGGCAGGGATGCTGGCTCTTCCCTCCGAGGACACTGGGTCTCGGCTACAGTGCTGAGGTTGCAGAGCACTGACTGCCCAAGGTCCGGCCACCCACCACCCGCAGGCCCAGCTCTGGCAGGGCCTCAGAGACAACCCAAGTCACAACCCAAAGGCAGCCAAAGGGCTGGGGCCTCTGGGTGCACCTGGGCCATCCCAGCCACCTTTTCTGCAGCTCAAGTGAAGCCAGCTGACTTCAGAAGTCTTCACATTCAAGCTGGCCTCAGGAAGGTCTGTCTCTGAGAAACATTGAGGAGAGAGGCAGGGGCTCATCAAGTGTCAGGGAGCAGAGAGGCCAGGTGCGGCATGTACTGCCAGAGAGGACAGGGCTAGAATCAGGCTGGCCAGGCTCCATGGAGGAGCTTCCTGGGTAAACCTGAGGAACTGGAGTGTGACATCCCTGCTAGTCCCACCCTCAGCCAGACCGAGGTCTCCTCTCTGGAGGAAGCTGGAGGGCTGCTGGCCTGGCACGGGGTCCTGGGTCGGGCAGCACTTGCTCTTCACTGAACAGTTCCTGTTGGTGCTCAGCATGGCTCCCAGCTGAAGTCACCATCCTGAATGCTCCCCAAAGACCGTGTCACTGGTCTCTTCTCCTGTCAAGCACAGCCCCCTTTCCTTGCTTGGCTGGTGGTCTGGGCCATCCTGCCAGGTGGGAAGGGCTAACTACACCATGGGTCAGGAACCTGTGCTGACCTAGGCAGTGCATGCTGGAGGGGACAGGAAAAGACTGACCCAGTGAGCTGGGCCCAAGACGCACGGGGGTGTGCACAGCTGCAGCATTCTCCTTCTTCTGAGCAACAGCAGCTTGGTGAGAGGTGTGGGGGAGGTGTCTGGCTGGACCAGCGCCTGGGATAACCCATGAGTCCCATGCCCATGGCCAGGAGACACACCAGTGAGGACACAGGATGGGAGTATATGTTACCAGCCCCTAGCTGCTCTGTCTGCCTTCAGGATCAGCTTGGGGAGACAGTATAAATTGGTGGCCAGAGGACCTCTGAGGTGGGAGGAGGCCAGGCTGTGAGGACAGTCTGTGCAAGCAGGCCAAGGCCGATGCCAGGGAGCAGTGCAGGGGCCTTAGTGCTGCTCAGGCCTCTCAGTCATTGGGAACCTCCAAGCGTGCCGCAAAGCTGTTTACTGCTGGCTCTGGAGGCAGAGGTGCGAGGCTACGATAGGCCAGGCCACAGCCTTGAGTGTGGCCCATGTGCACACCTGCAACACTTCCCCAGGCAAGCCAGAGCAATGCCTCCAATGCAAGCCCCTCCACAAGCCAGGGCCAGGTGTGTGGGTGTGAGCCTGCAGTGTGTGCATGGCAGTTTGGTTTATTGGTAGTGTTGTCTCAGCAGCGTGCCACATGGCCACCATCTGCAGGCTGCCTGCTGCCCTCCCAATTGTCCTTGGCCCTCTCCCTGCCCTGGGAGCCTACAGGGCCCCTTGGTGCCAGGCTCAGCTGCTGAGCCAGCTTGGGTGTGAAGCCTGCGCTGGCAGCTGAGTGATGGAGAGAGGGTCAAGAAGGTGAGAGACCCCCCATGGACACCCAGCAGAGCCTTCTCAAATGCCGATAAGCCAAACGTCACAAAGTGACAAGTCCAAGGAGGGAGACCAGGCCCCAGATGGGTGCAGCGCACCCTGCTCTTCCAGAGATGCCACAAAGCCCCTTCGGGGAGAGAGGTGCCCAGGTGGGCAGAATGCCTGAGAAGGTTGCTGAGCCAGGCAGAGGTGAGCACAGGGCAGGGCCAGGCCTGCTCCTTCTCTGTGGGTGGGTGGAGGAAAGACAGTCCGGGTGGTCTGCTCAGGAAGCACTGCCTGGGGCTGGGCCACTCTGCCCACTCTTCGTTGGAGGAAACATGGGCAGAGGAGCCCGTGGTGGGAGGGAAAGGAGTCTCTGGCTGCAGCTGCCCCACCACTCAGAAAAGAAGGTGGCTAAAGCTGGTCCTGACTAGTGGGAGGCCTGGGAGCAGACACGGTGGCATTTCCATGGAGACACAGGTGTGCAGGCCGTGTGGAGCTGGGGATGTAGGAGTGGCCAGTGCCTGGTGTCCATGGGGTGCGAGTGGGGACCCGCCATCTGGGGAGGCAAACCACAGAGCCGCTCACAGGGCGAAGAGGGCATCCTCTGACCGCTCTGGCTTCTTCCGGCCAGAAGGGTTTGAGGCTGGGGCAGGAGCCTCCATGGGGGGCGAGGGGAGGTCAGGAACCATTTCAGCCGCTTTGGCTCTTTCTTCAAGGAATTTATCAAACTCTGCAATACAAACCAAGGCAAGGGTCAAGGTTGGTGAGGGCCGGCCACCAGAGGAAGCGCACCCTTCCACTCCTCAGCCTGTTTCCTCCTCTAGGGCAGGCATGAAACCCACCCAGGAGCAGGTGGGTGGGGAGGCCTTCGTAAGCTGCAGTGTTGGGGGAGGGTCCCGGGTGTGCCCAGCCCTCCGGCCCGCTAGGGAAAGGCTCTGGAAAACACAGCCCAGAGCGCTCACCCAACCACTGACCCTTTTCCAAATCAGCACTGGGTTTTGTCCATTTTGTCCAGTTTGTCCATTTCCAGTTTTGTCCATTTTCCAGATCAGCACTGGGGGTGGGGCAGGGTAAGCTGGAGGGGCCAGCTCCTGATTAACCAGGCAGGAACCATCCCACCTCCCCTACCCTTGCCCACCAATGGGGGAGACTGACGAGATGCTGAGGAAGGCAGTGGGGAGCGGGGAGGGCCCCATTTATATGGGCATCCAGAGCTAGGGAGCAGGGTCCTCTGAAGTTTCCCTCCCTGCACAGCAGTCTGGTCACAGGGTCTGGCAGACTTGGGGAGGGGGGACAGGAGCACAGAGAGGCAGGTGGAGCGGGGCAAGATGAGCTCGGGGAGGCAGGATGTGAAGGGCAGGGGATGTGGGGGTAGCCACGTGGGAGAACTAAGACCTCAGAGAGGCTCCTCCCTTCTGGCTCAGTGGCCCAAGGGTCCTGATGCGCACCCCCACAAACTGCGCGTGTCTGAGCTGGGCTGAGCACCTGTGGGTCGGGACCAGGTGGCAGTCTGCACCTGCTATTCACCAGCTCTGCAACTTTGTGGAAGTCACATGTTCTTTCCGACCTCTGTTTCCCAATAAGCAAGATAAATCACACTTCCTAAATCAGCATAAGACCTGGGTGGGACCAAGCCAGCCGTGAAGTCCACGGCGCAGGGCCTGGCACCAGTAGGTGCTCTGGCAGCGGGGGCTCCAAGGTGATGGGGGCTGGCTCCTGTGCAGCCTGGGCAGGGGCAACAAAAGGGGGCTGTAAGGCCATTGGCCAGGCCATACCTTCACTTGTGACACCCTCCTCCAGGTCATCGCCCTTCTGTGGGAGGAGCAGAGAGAATGAAATTAGGGCAGTGGTCCAAGCACTGCCCGCCCAGCCACCTCTGTCTGCCCATGGCCACCCTAGGGCAGCACTGCCCAGGGCAGCCCAAACAAAACTTCCTAATTTCCCCTGTTTCCAGATTTCTGTAATAGTAAAATACTGCTCTTCTTATTGGAGAAACAGAAGCTTTGTTTCCAAAAAAAAAGCAAAAAAATTCAAATATGTTTTAGGTTTTGATCCTCCAGAAGGGCTGGAAAGAAAACTCCCAAAACGGTGCAGGCTGGTTCTCCAGCCTGGGCTGCGGAGGGCGGGACCCCACCTTCAGCACTCTTGAGGCTCTAGGGAGAGGCACAGAGCAGTAGCCACAGGGGGCTGAGCCTGAGCACACACAGGGTCACGTGTGCCCAACACAACACCCACTCGCTGCCAGCCACAGGGTTTCTGGGAAGAGGCTGTTCACACCAATAGCTGGAAACCGCACGAGGAGGCCTGGATGGCTCAGGGCCACAAAGCCCACAGCACAAGGCCTGTCACTCAGTAGGTACTTTGGCAGTGGAGGCTGTGCCTCCAGAAGCCATGTCCTGCCGCCTCCTGGGAGCTGCACCAGCCTCCTCCTGTGGCCCAGATTATATCACCTGCTGCTGGCTCCTGAAGGAACCATGGAGGTTCTGTGTACTCAAAAATTAAAGTGCATCAGATTTGATTTTGTTTGGAGAACACAGTAGTGTCTTGAGTTCACGGGGTTCCCTGGGGACTGGGGAAGAGCAGCATGTGCAGGGCCTCATTGGGAAGGGGCAGGATGGGGAAGTGACAAAGCCCTGGGCTGGGCTAGGAGACCTGGGTTCCTTCCTGGCTCTACCACTGACCTGCTATGTAGCCTTACTGGACACATCCCTTCCCTGTCTGGACCCTGGGGTCCCCCTTAGAAGTTAAGGACCTTGGTCCTTCCTGCCTTGCTTCTGTGAGAGAAGCAATTTCTTTTCGAGGCATCCCCTTGGAAAAGATGTCCTGGGGTGTGTTCTTCCTCCCTGACACCCAGGCAGCTGCCTTCTTTGGCAAGGCATGTGTTTGGAAAGCCTGACCTTCTGGGGAGGAGGCCCAGAGCAGCCAGAGGCCCCAACCTGAGGCCTGCTGTCCTAGTGTGGGAGGTGGCCAGGTCACCAGCCCAAAGACAGCCAGGCTGACCCTGTGGTTAAAGAACTCAACAGGCTCTTCTGCCTGGGGACCAGGCCCCCTGCAGAGGAGGCAGCTAGGAGGGAGATGAGGCGTCTCCAGCTCTGGGGGAGAATCCAACTACCCCATGACTCTGGGCAAGCCATTTCCCAGAGTGCACCTCTTCACCTGCCACCCTGACCCCCTCCTGGGCTGCTGAGAGTGAACGTGCTTTGTGAAGAACAGAGGGAGGGCCAGCAGTTATCACGGGCAGCCACTGCAGCTCTCCTTTCTTGGGACCTGTTGCCATTTTCAGATGCATAGTATCCTCATCTTCTAGCCCTATCTCTAGGATGGAGACAACGGGTCTTTGGGGCAGGGGTTCTTTTAAATCAAAAATCAGGAAGGGAGGAGGGGGATGACGGCGAATTAAAAACAAAAGCACTGTGTGTATACTTCACAATTAAAAAAAAAAAGAAATGAAAACAAAAAACAAAACAAAACATGCTCCCCCCACACTCCCTCCCCCCAAAAACCAAAGCACGCACACACATCTGAAATGGAAAAGAAAATGGGGGGAAGGCAAGTGTATGTTTTGGAGCCGGCTAAGGCTAGGACTGTGTGGGTGAAGGAGTTGGTGCCCAGGGCCTTGCCCCAGCACAGCTGGCCTCCGCAGGCCTGGAGGCTGCCGCAGCACCCACAGCTATGGGTTGATGTCGGGGAGGAGGAGCAGCTATGGAGCTTGCCCAGACCTCCCTTCTCCACTGACCCAGACAGGGGTGGAGCCCCTGCTGATGCTCCCCCAAGGCCTGTCCTCAGAAGAGCCTCTGCCGCTCCATACCCCACACATGAAATAGAAAAGTCGAGTCTCACCAGGTCGGTCCTGAGCCACACCTCAATGTCGTCCATGACAGAGGGCTGCGCAACGGGGATCTATGGAGGCGGCAAGCAGCGGGCCAGGCAGCCCCCACACAGCCAGCGAGGGGAGACAGAACACCGGAACAAAGGAAATCATCAACAGCAACCCCAAATAAAACCAAAATGTACACAGAGCAAAAAAACACAATTGGCACGGCACACAGGGGCAACACAGGGCAGCCACGTGTGAGATGGCAGGTGAGGAAAGCAATGAGGTGCAAACGATAAGAAGCAGGCTGCCCAGCAGGGCCGGCGGTAAGGAAGGTGGCTGTACGCGTTCTTGAAATGGAGAACTTTTTGACTATGGGTGTCCACTCTCACGTTGCGGGGCCTCTCAGCCCGGGGCTGCAAAACACCTTCTAACCTCAGGAAGGCGCTGCCATGCAGGCTGATTTTGAACTCAGCCACTGTGACAGTCCGCTGTCAAGCCCAACCCAGGGGAGGCCAAGTGACGGCCTGCCCAGAGCAGGGTACAGGTGCTCAGAGGGCAGGGCAGCACCAGCCCTGGGGGATGCAGGGGGGTCTGTTTGCTCAGCTGAAGAGATTCTGAAATGCATCCTGGTGCATTTCTGAGTGGAGAGGGGAACTGGAGGAGGTGCGTGCTCCGTCGGGCTGGGTGTGGCCTGGTAGACAGAGACAGGAACACCTTACCATCAACAGAAACAGAGCAAAAATGAGGGCTCTGATGACAAAGGGGACTATGGGGTTCTAGTCTTCTTTGTGTCTCTTTACGGGAAATTCATGAAGCAGCCCTGAAAGCAACAGCTCCCTTTAGTCTCGTCCTTTCTTCCCTGTGTTCAATGGCTGGCTGTGCTTCAGGAGTCAAAGAAACAAAGTTCAGCCGAGCACTGGGACACCGCAGCCAGAGCCAGGGAGGTGGCGGCTTCCAGGCAAACTAAGGTGTACCACGGGGGTGCCTGAACAGTCACCTTGCTTGGGCCCCTGTGCCAAGCACCTCAGGGACAGAGACTCTGAAAAATCCATGTGGCTAAGAAGGTTTAAGTTGCTGTCAAATATGACCTGATGAGAAGTAAAGGTAAACTTCAGAAGCCATGGTAATGGAATGTTGGCTCCAGCCTAGAGAAATGAGGCGACGGCCCTTAATCACCTCCTCGCCTACCCTGGCTCTGGGAGGTTCCCTTTCAGGGCTCACTTGCAAGACCCCCATTTCTATAAAACAATGCCAGCACTGTGTCTATAGCTGGCTTCACCCAATGCCATGATCTAGGGTAAGACTAAAGTAAAAATAAGCAGTAAAAGGAATACCCCAGTGTCTATCAAATGTAAAAAATAACACGACCTTCACAAAGAAAAAGAACAAAGAACACACATCACCAGCAGTGATGTGACAGCTCCAGTGCTGGAGGTTGACACCTGCTGCTGATGATGGGGGAGGGTGGTCTGGGGTCCCAGGTGGAGTCCAGCGCTCTGAGCAGGTGTCTGCGATGCCACCAGAGCTCTTCGCTCCCTCAGTGAGCTTGGCTGGCCCCTTGCTCTGAGGAATGTGCTCTGTGTCCTACCTTCGGACCCAGTGTGGGAAGCCCACAAGAGCACTTTCAGAAAGGCCCAAGCCAGTCACTGATCAGATTAGGAAATGTCTGTGTTGCCCATTATTTCTTTGACTTACTGGGGACTTAAGAATGTTGAATTGAGCAGGGCATGGTGGCTCACTCCTGTAATCCCAGCTCTTTGGGAGGTTGAGGAGGGTGGATCGCCTGAGGTCAGGAGTTCGAGACCAGCCTGAGCAACATGGAGAAACCCCATCTCTACTAAAAATACAAAATTAGCTGGGTGTGGTGGTGTGCGCCTGTAATCCCAGCTACTAAGGAGGCTGAGGCAGGAGAATCACTTGAACCCGGGAGGCAGAGGTTACAGTGAGCCGAGATCACGCCATTGCACTCCAGCCTGGGCCACAAGAGTGAAACTCCGTCTAAAAAAAAAAAGAAGAATGTTTAATTGAAAAGGTATCAGGCGAGTCTTATCACCCAGAACTGAAGCTTAGAAAGTCAGAGGCATCTCCAGAGAGAAAACGCCCCCACACTAGTGGTCAGAGTGCACACCAGCCCTTTTTTACACCTGACCAGCTTTCGTCCACTTAGCAGAAACTGAGATTAGATGTCCTGAGCTTTCCAATGTGTTGCAAAAGCTAGAACAAAGACATTAAGGGGTCAGGGGCCTTAAACCTTCAGATTTTTCTTGTTAATTGTTTTGTTGATGTTAAAGAACAAATCCCTTGAGGCCTTGGGTCATACTTTAATTTTCTTCTTTGGGGATTAATCTCGAGAGCCAACATGCTCAGAAAATAAACAATGACACTTAAGAAATTCCTCACCCCCTCAAAAATAATTTCCCAAAAGCTGGATCATGGGAACCCTTTTCTTCCCTGTCCTAGATTTTTCCAAGTAATTGGTATGTTTACGGAATGGCATCCTCCAGCCCAAGCCCTAGAGGGCAGACTGAGGAGGAGAGGGCACTGGGTGGGGTCCATTTGGGCCCTCGCACTCACTGGTGGCAGGACTTGGGGTGAGTCACTCCTTTCTGGACCCCACTTTCTTCACCAGAGAGCTCCCGAGTTTCTTCTATCCTAAGAAGCCTCAGAGATTTGGGTGGAGAGGCAGGAGCAGGGGACAGAGGCCTGAGCAATGTTTGGCTTCAATTTCCTCATCTGTGAAATAAGGCGATTGCTAGGTTGTATTTGGCTTTCAATTCTTATGATTCAGAAGAAGAAAGTTATGACTTCACTTTCAGGTTGGTGCTTCTGTTTTCTAATTTAGAAACCCAGGGATGTCAGAAATTATTGGAATTGACTCATTACAATATGGAAGCCACTTGGCCTCAGGGCGTGAACCATGGTGAAGCAGGGTGATGGTTAACAGTTAAGCTTACATAACGTAAGCTTAAATTGACTTTCTTGTGGCTGGGCACAAAACCTTAGCTATCTAAACCTGTTGTCCTGGTAAATAAATGCCTTGAGTATTATAACAGGGCAAAGTTCCTTCTAATGATGTAGGTGCTATCAGACTCAGACTAAACATGTACACTGCTTAGAAAATATAAACTAAAGAAACTGTAGGAGGCCGAGGACGCGCGCCTTGTCAGGCTGATGGGAGGGAAGTGGGGCCCTGGCTGGAGGAGGGGGCACTGCACTGAGTCTTAGGGGACTCTGTTTCTTCGCTGCAGCTTTGGGCGAGTCACCAGGCCCCTAGGAGGCTTCAGCGTCCTCATCTGTCAGACTAGGGGCTGGCCCAGCAGATTCCTAAGAAGACTGTTGGCTCTGATATATCATAGTTTTATTTTTATTTATTTATTTATTTATTTATTTATTTATTTATTTATTTATTTATTTTGAGACAGAGTCTTGCTCTGTTGCCCAGGCTGGAGTGCAGTGGTGTGATCTCGGCTCACTGCAACCTCTGCTTCCCAGGTTCAAATAATCCTTGTGCCTCAGCCTCCTGAGTAGCTGGGATTACAGGCGTGAGCCATCACACCTGGCTAATTTTTTTTTTTTTTTGTATTTTTAGTAGAGACAGGGTCTCGCCATGTTGGCCAGGCTGATCTCAAACTCCTGGCCTCAAGTGATCCGCCCAGCTCGGCCTCCCAAAGTGCTGGGATTACAGGTGTGAGCCACTGCACCCAGACTGACGTGCCATAGTTTCAGCATTTTACTGGGTAATGATCCAAGCTGAAGGCTGGTCTGAGGGATCTGAAGAAGAGTATGAGTTGGAAGAGAGGGACAGAAAGGAAGAAGGCATGTGAAGAGAGAAAAGGAAGGAAGCTAGCACAGGAATGCCCTCCAATAGAGACTACTGCCTGAAGCTCAGCCCCTCTGAAGATAGGTAGGCCAGGCTGGCTTGGCTGAGGCAGTGGTTATACCAGCCCTTCCCAATTTTCAAAGTCCATAGACAAACATCTTGGATGTCAGAAGTCACAGGTTTTGATCTGAGCGGCAGGTGAGCCATCCTGCTGTCAGCTGTTTCTCACTTGGAACTGCAGGCAGGGGCAGCTCTGCCTCAGGGTCAGGAGGGAGGGTTGCCAGTCCAAGGGGGAGAGGTGTGTCTGTCTGGTATTCCAGGGGTTAGGATTATCCTTCCAGAGTAAGAGGAGCCTTGGGGGCCTCCAGGTCTGAGGAGGGAGTCCTGCCCTCCAAACCCAAGCCTGGGTTTTGGCAGCAGCACTCTTTACTAACCTACCTCTGTTCTTGTTTTGACTTAGATTCTCTCACATGAGGATATCTTCCTGGCTGCACCCTGCATAAGGGTGACAACCCTAGCTGATCACCAGCCAGGAGAGGCAAAAAGACCTTACACTAGAGAGGCCAGGGAAGGACAGCACAAGCCTAGCAGTCTCCCTGAGAGTCACCCGGCCCTAGCCCATTGACAGATCTCATTTCTCTTCAACCAGTAATGAGCCTGGTGGTGTCAGTTAACTTCTGTGTTGGCTATCCAAACACCTGAATTCCAGGAGCATAAGGGTTCCACCCGATGCTCCTCTGCAGGTTCCCACAGCCCCACGCCCACAAGGAAACCCACCTGTCCAGTTTTCAATGCAACAAGAACAATTTCTGCAGCTCAGGTGTGCTATTTCCAGAGAAGCTGTGAATCCCTTCCTATGACACTTCAAGCACCACCCCACTGGGACGACGTCTAAAAGCCTTTGATCTCACTCAACAGTACAAAAAGTTTCCAAGTAAAGAATTTGTACTCGGGAGGTTTGAAAAGACTCAAGGTTTCTAAACTATGGGAAATAAGGCAAAGCAATTAATATTTGTTGTAAAGAAGAAAAAAAAAACAAAAACTGCAGTCAGTCAGGCAAGACACCAGGTTAGCTGTTAGTTAGGTTTGTTTCTGGGAAGTTAGAGACTGGAGCTCTATGTGGGGACCCGGCAGTGGCGAGGCAGTCTGTGTGGCCAGAGGCAGGCACCACCGCCAGCTGCCAAGGCCACCCTCACGGGAGTTTGTGTGGGCAGTATCCTTTTTTGCAGGATTAACAGGCACAAGGGCACATGGGCTGGATCTTCCCAATGAATACACATGGTCTCTAGAAGCCCGGCTGCAAGGGCCCCCAACATGTGGGCCAGAGCCCAGTCTGTCCCTGAAGAAGCAAATGAGAGGCCTGGGCCAGTGCATCTCTCTAAGAATGGGCTTGGGGTCTAGTGGAGGAGCTGCCTTCTCACCCAGAGCAGGAGTGTGCTGCTGCTATGACAGGTGGTGGAAGACCTGCCCAGGCTGACAGCAGAGCTATGCAGAGGGCCCCAGCCCAAGCTGGGTGGCAGGCAGATGCTCCTTGCTCCCACGACTCTGAGTGGTCCTGCATGGCCCAAGTTCCTGCTCACCGCTCACGCTTTGCTCAAGCAGGTGGCCCCTGTGCTGCTTGTAGTCTAGGACCTGCTGGCCTTTCCTCTGGCCACAGCCTAGCATAGCACACCAGGGGCAGTTATGTATTCCTCTCACCCCACCCCACCTGGAGGGAGAGGCCCATGTTTGCACTGCTTTCATCATCTTTCCTTCTCTGCATTCTCTCCAGCTCAGCTTCCACCACATGTACCCAGAGCTCTGGGCTCTCCTAGAGGTGAAATGGTCATCCCAAGGCATACAGCCTGAGATGAGCTGACCCTCTCTCCAAGCACCAGGCTCAGGCCACCTGAAAAGACAAGGTAGGATAGACCCTTGCAGGTCTGTGGGCCAGGAAAGCTCTGCTGCATGAGGACTAACTGTGTTTACAACACTGAACATTCCTGGGCTTTGTCTTCTTTTTATGTTGTTTCTACTGTGTTGGTTTTTGTTTTTTGTTTTGTTTTGTTTTGTTTTTGAGGTGGAGTCTCACTCTGTCACCAGGCTGGAGTGCAGTGGCGCAACCTCAGCTCACTGCAACCTTCGCCTCCCAGGTTCAAGCAATTCTCCTGCCTCAGCCTCCCGAATAGCTGGGATTACAGGCGCACACCACCACACCCAGCTAATTTTTGTATTTTTAGTAGAGACAGGGTTTCACCATGGTGGCCAGAATGGTCTTGATCTCCTGACCTCATGATCTGCCTGCCTCAGCCTCCCAAAGTGCTGGAATTACAGATGTGAGCCACCGCGCCCGGCCTGTGTATTCTTTAAGAGGTTTCAAATCATTTTGAGGGACTTAGTGGACACAAGTAAGTACATTACAAAAATCTGTCAAGTCTAGGACTGCCGAATTCACAGGCCCTGGGCTAGAGGGGGCTTCCCTGACTGGTCAGATGCTTTGAATCTGTTCCCTTAGAATTGTTCCCTCCCAAGCAACAGCCACAGTGACTTGTGCTCATCCTGGAAAAGTGAATACTGCCCGGAGCTCCGGAGACAGTAAAAGGAAGGAAAGGACCCTCTCCTTATCCCTGCTAATGTCCCAGACTCTTCAGGCCTGGGGGCAGGGAGGTATTTTTGGGACTGGGAATCTGTGACTTACAGAGATTATGCAAAAATAGGAGGGGAAATTTGGCACCCCTATCAGAAAGAGAGTGTGGCCTTGTACTGTCTGATTCACAAAGGCTTGGCAGGTCACAAGAGGAAGACATGAGCTGTTACACAGGTAGGGGCTGGGGTGGACAGCAGGCTCGGCTCGGCTGGTGACTCCTCACCATTCCTTGGGTTATGAGCCAGCTGTCTATGGGCTCCAGGTCATACTCCCCACCTCTACCTTTCTTCTGGGCCGAGGACAGAAAAGTCTCAGAAAGAAAAGTCACAGCAAGACCCATGAGAAAGAAGTCAATAGCACATATTGTGGAAACAGAAAAGTCACTCTTCAGACGTGACCCTTTGCCACGCAAGGAAATCTGATGCCCTGCTCCCAACCTCCACCCCTGGCATGTCCCCCTTACCTGCCTGGAAAAAAGAAGAAAAGTTTAGTAACCAAGAATCCCAACAGGATAACATACACTCATGCCAACTACTCCCGTGCCCTTGGAAAATCTCCCGAAGATCACAGGTTGACCAGAGCTGCTTCTCTCGATTACGGCTTTCAGGGTTGGCAGGCGGTCAACTTTTCAAAGAACCAGCTTTTACAGAAGCATTTCTACTTTTTTCTTTTTCCTGCATTTTTTCTTTTATTTTTTTTCTCTTTTCTAGTGGCTTGTGTATTCTTTTTCTAAACTCTTGAATACTAAATTTAGATGTATTCTTCATTGCCTTTTAAAATATTTATTTATTTGAGGTGAGGTCTCACTATGTTGCCTAGACAGGGTCTCAAAATATCCTGGGTGCAAACAAAGCAATCCTTCTGCCTCAGCCTCCCAAGTGGCTGGGATTACAGGTGCCCGCCACCACACCTGGCTATTTTTTTTTTTTTTTTTGAGACAGAGTCTAGCTCTGACGCCAGGCTGGAGTGCAGTGGCACAATCTCGGCTCACTGCAACCTCTGCCTCCCAGGTTCAAGAGAGTCTCCTGCCTCAGTCTCCCAAGTAGCTGGGATTACAGGCACATGCTGCCATACCCAGCTAATTTTTCTATTTTTAGTAGAGACGGGGTTTCACCATGTTGGCCAGGATGGTCTTGATCTCCTGACCTTGTGATCCACCCACCTCAGCCTCTCAAAGTGCTGAGATTACAGGCATGAGCCACTGTGCCCAGCCCTGATTTTTGTATTTTTATTAGAGACAGGGTTTCACCATCTTGGCCAGGCTGGTCTTCAGCTCCCACCTCAGCCTCCCAAAGTGCTGGGATTACAGGTGTGAGCCACTGCGCCCAGCCCTGGGATGACCTTTTCTTGACTGACTTGGTTGGATTTGATTTGTGGAGGTGTGGCTACATAAGTTTCTTCCCTTTATTTATTTATTTATTTATTTATTTATTTTATTTTTGAGATGGAGTTTCACTCTTCTTGCCCAGGCTGGAGTGCAATGGCGTGATCTCGGCTCACCGCAACCTCCGCCTCCCGGGTTCAAGCAATTCTCCTGCCTCAGCCTCCTGAGTAGCTGGGATTACAGGCATGTGCCACCATGCCCAACTAATTTTGTATTTTATTAGAGATGGGGTTTCTCCATGTTGGTCAGGCTGGTCTCGAACTCCCAACCTCAGGTGATCTGCCCGCCTCGGCCTCCCAAACTGCTGGGATTACAGGCATGAACCACCGCGCCCAGCCTTCCCCTTTTCTATTGTGTTCTTAAGTTCTCCCTTGGCCTCGTTTTCATTTCTAGGTCAGTATGGCTTGGGATGGGACAAGGTAACCTGAAATGCTGCAGGTGGGCAAGAATATGTGTAGACACACACAGCCCACATGCTCTGCTGCCCTGTATTGCTGAGGCTGTGGCCATGGCATCACCCCATTGAGCAGTAAACATGAAAAGCAATCTGATGGCTGGGTGCAGTGGCTCACACCTGTAATCCTAGCACTTTGGGAGGCCAAGACAGGCGGAGTGCCTGAGGTCAGGAGTTCAAGACCAGCCTGGCCAACATAGTGAAAACCTGTCTCTACTAAACATAATTAGCTGGGTGTAGTGGTGGGCACCTGTAATACCAGCTACTCAAGAGGTTAAGGCAGGAGAATAGCTTGAACCTGGAAGATGGAGGCTGCAGTGAGCCAAGATCATGTCACTGCACTCCAGCCTGGGCGATAGAGCGAGACTCCATCTCAAAAAAAAAAAAAAAAGCAATCTGCCTACCACTGGGTGGAAAACCTGCTGGAGTCATCGGGACCTTTGAAAACGGGGAGCTAGTCCAAGCCACACACGCAAAGGGCGAAGGGCAGGAAGTCACTCACATCTCCTGGGCTCAGACCCAGGCCTGGGCACCGATAATGGCAGGGGTGCAGCAGGACACGCCCTGGCATGGACAAAGCAGGCCCTGGAGCCAGAGTGAGGGACAAATGAGGTCAGTCTCGTAGGGACACAACAGGGCTGCTCCCAGTGCAAGCCAGGGTTGGCCAGCACAAGGGGATGTCCTCACCAGGCAGTATCCTGGTAGGCCCCTAGCTGGGCTCTCTAATGCCCACCCTGGGGGCAGGTGGGAGGACATTCTAAGTAATGGGAGAATCAGAGCCATGAGCACTGCATTGATTTTGGGTGTCCCAGTCTCAGGGGTTCAGGTGGCACTGCCCACTCCTGTGGAAAAGCAGGGCACTGAGGACCCAAGGCAGCCAGCTGACTCTTCTGCGCCCTCTGGTGACCAGTGCAGAGGGATGCATGCCCTCACATCCACCAGGCAAAGGCCAGCATGGATGAGGGAGTCCCTTCCCCCAAGAAGGAGCATCCCCTGGAAACCAGCACTGCTGCCTGCCTGGGTCCACTGGACAAGGACTTTAGAAGGCTAAAAATTGGTACCCAGGAAGCAAACAGCCCTTTGCAAACCTTCCTGTCCAGTGGACAGATGATCACTGCCCTCTCTAGCCCAGCTGGGGGACCCAGACAGGACTTCCAGCTGTTGTCGGCAGCTATTCCAAGGGCCCTCCTCCTCCCTGCCCCTGCAAACAGACATGCATCCATACGCATTTCTTAGTTAGGCAAAAAGAAAAATATGAGAAGCATTAAGACACACATCCTTTCCCCTTTAGTAATCTGAAATTGTACAGAAAGCATGGCCATGTTTTGGGGGGGCCCAAACACATACCATTCCCTCCACTTCACTGTGCTGCACCCCCTCACCACCACAGAACACCCTCCCAGCCACCACCCAACTACACCAGCTCTGTAAACAAACGCTGGCTCTCGAGTGCCTTCTAATGGGGTTGGTACTGCTCTGCTAGGCCAGCAGCAAATGGCCATCAGAGATGTGGCCCGGGTCAGCATTGTCCCTCCTGGTGCAGGCCATGGTTTTATCAGGGCACTGACCACCACCCTGGGACACTGTAACAGGTGACCATAGGAGACTTGTGCCTGGAGAACTTGGGGCCACTGTGGTAGGACGAGCAGGTGTTCTGGAGCTGGACACTCGTAGGATTCGAACCCTGGCTTGCTGTCTGCTCTCTGGGTGTCTCAGCCTGTCTCCCACCTCCCTGGGACTGTTTCCTCCTGGGTGAATTGGGAATTTCATGTGTGGCATCACCTCACAGGGTGAGGTGAAGACTCAATGAGGCACTACCTGGGTTCCACGGGTCTCTCCCCTGGGGTGTATCTGCCCCCTGTGCAAGCCAGTTTCTGCTGAATTACCCAGCCAGCTTTGCCAAACCACCTGGCTTTCCCTCCAGAAGACTCCAGGCAAAAAAACAGGGTTAAAGACCTACCCCTTCTGAGCTCTGTTTTCGACTGTCTAGGGCAGAAGCAAGTCCTCCGACAGCCTGAGGATCCTCATAGGTTACCCTGGAGATGAAGAAGCAGCACAAGCAGAGTTAATTTTCCTCCAGTGGTCATGGAGGGCTTGTAATCACTTCTGTCCTATGGTCCTTCCTCAGATGTCCTTGGAAAAACATTTCCTGAGACCTTGACATTGAGCAGAGGCTAAGGGCTCATGTTGTCTGTCTCCCTGCAGTGGACGCTAGGAGGCCTGGGTCCTAGCTCAGGCTGAGCCACTAATCTCTGCGATCTTAGATTTTGTGCACCTAAATATCCCTGTCTTGAGTAACAATACTGAGCATCTCTGAAGCTCAATGTCAGGGTGTCCAAAGTGCCCTAATACTGCTCAAAGGGAAGACCAGATAAACACAAAGTAACATTAATTCTTATTTTAAAAGCAGCAGCCTCAGTGGCATTTGACAGGGAAGGTAGTCTCTGGGACCTGGGACTGTCACTGATTAGGGGAGGTCTTCCTCCACTCCCTGACTCCTTTAGCTATATCTGTTTTACAAGCAACTTTCGCTGGTGAAGGGTACATGGGACCTTGGGTTTTTGCTTACCCCGCTGAGTCCCAAGCAGGACTCAGGGTGCTGAGTGCACCAAGATGCTGGGTCCCTGGGAAAGGTGGGAAAGAGTGTGTCTCACCCGCCTTTAGGCTGAACAGAAAGCTCAAAACATGTACAGCACCTCCCTGAGATACAGGGGATTCTCTCTTTTGGAATCAACTCCCTGAATTCCAGATGGCTCATCCTATCAGAGGAGCCTCTGCCCTGACCACTTATTTTAGTCAGGAAAATCTTGCTGTAAGGAATGGGTTCACCCTGCATGGCTGCACCCTCCTGCTTCCAAGCTTCTCCTGTGGATGAGGGGCCAGGCAGGGTGGTGTCTGCAGCAGCAGCAGCACAGGGAAGAAAGAGAAAAGCGGTCTCTTACAACTGACAGGAGAAAACCTATTCCAACCAACCCCAAGGGCAGGAGAGTTTGTGTGGGGGGGAGGGGGCAGTGGGCAGTTGGTGTTAATTCAGTATCTGCATCTAATGCCGAGTCCTTACAGCCATGCTTTAAAGTTCCTGGCAGTCCTGGACATGGTAAATAAATGACTTTTTGTGCTGGCCTGTGACCAGGCATGGGTCAATCCCCCCAATATCTTTAGAAAGCCACAAGAAGGGGCCCCACATACGTCTTGCGCTGCTCAGCCAAGGAGTTTCCTCTCGTCTGGGCAAACATGTCAAAGCTGTCACGGGGATTACATTGCTGGAGTGAACTGAGGGTGCCACTGACGCTCTCTGTCCCCAAGTCTGTGGCAACAAAACAAATGGGTGGCAGATGAGAACAAAATGTAGACTGTAGACCTGATGAAGGGCCCGTGAGCTAGGACGCCAGCCAGGCAGGTTTAGGGTTCATGGGGAGGGTAGGGCGGGACTTTTCCTTGGTACTCCCAGTGCACCACATGCTGGAGGAGCCAGGGTGGGCCAGATGGGGGACGGGATAGCCACTGGCCCCCCAAACTGCTCAAGGAGGCAAAAGGGTCATAACAAAAGGGAGACTGCTGGGGTGACAAGGCAGGGACTGGCGCCAGTGCACCTGCAGATTTTCCATAATGCCCTTCTCATTTGGGCTCCTCATTAACTCAATCACAATGTCCAAGGACCTGGGACATCTATTTATTCAGCAAATATTTCTTACGCACCCACCATGTTCAGAGCTAGATCTTGAGTAGACCAAACTGAATCTGATATGGTCCTCAGCTTCAAGAAGTTCAGAGTGGGTGAGAGACAAGCCACAGCAGTGCTTGGCTTGAGACATCAGGAAAGACTCAAAACCAACACAAGAGGGGGTCTGTAAGGATAAGGGGGAGGATGCTATGGGGAGAAGGGGAAAGGCAGATAGAAAGGCACAGGGTTTGGAGGCCAGGTTGTGTGAAGTGAACAGTGCTCGCAGGAAGAAATTTGTGGAGGAAGTGGCTGGTAATATCTCAAATGCCAAGTAAAGGAGTGGGTGGGAAGACACTAGACTTTTTTTTTTTTTTTTTTTTTTTTTAAAGAGACAGAGTCTTACTCTCTTGGCATGATCATGGCTCACTATAGCCTTGACCTCCCAGGCTCAAGTGATCCTCCCACCTTGGCCTCCCAAGTAGCTAGGACTAGAGGCGTGTGCCACCGTGCCCAGCTGTTTTAAAATTATTTTGTAGAGACAAGTTCTCGTTATGTTGCCCAGGCTGGTCTCAAACACCTGGCCTCAAGTGAATCTTCCCACCTCGGCCTCCCAAAGTGATGGGATTGCAAGTGTGAGCCACCACGCCTGGCGGACACTACACTTTTTTTTTTTTTTTTTTTTTTTTGAGACAGGGTCTCACTGTGGGTGCCCAGGCTGGAGTGCAGTGGCACGATCTCAGCTCACTGCAGCCTCGACCTCCTAGGCTCAGTAGATTCTCCCACTGCAGCCTCCTGAGTACCTGGGACTACAGGTGTGTGCCACCACTCCCAGGTAATTTTTTGTATTTTTAGTAGAGATGAGGTTTTGCTATGTTGCCCAGGCTGGTCTTGAACTCCGGGACTCAAGCAATCTGCCCGCCTTGGCTACCCAGAGTGCTGGGATTACAGGCGTGAGCCACTATGCCTGGCCTACTAGACCTTTTTTTTTTTTTGAGATGGAGTCTCGCTCTGTCGCCCAGGCTGGAGTGCAGTGACCGGATCTCAGCTCACTGCAAGCTCCGCCTCCCGGGTTTTTACGCCATTCTCCTGCCTCAGCCTCCCGAGTAGCCGGGACTACAGGCGCCCGCCACCTCGCCCGGCTAGTTTTTTTGTATTTTTTTAGTAGAGACGGGGTTTCACCGTGTTAGCCAGGATGGTCTCGATCTCCTGACCTCGTGATCCGCCCGTCTTGGCCTCCCAAAGTGCTGGGATTACAGGCTTGAGCCACCGCACCCGGCCTAGACCTTTTTTAAGAAGAGAGGTGGCAGAATCCAATTTGAATTTTTTTTTTTTTTTTTTGAGATAGCATCTTGCTCTGTTGCCCAGGCTGGAGTGAAGTGGCACGATCTTGGCTCACTGCAATTTTTAGTAGAGATGGGGTTTTGCCATGTTGGCCAGGCTGGTCTCGAACTCCTGACTTCAGGTGATCCACCCGCCTCGGCCTCCCAAAGTGCTGGGATTACAGGCATGACAATTTGAATTTTAAGTATTAAATCTGGCCATCATGTATGCTGGACTGACCGAAGGCAGAGACATCTGTTCCGATACAGAAATAGTGGCTACAAATATATGAAATATTGAGAAGCTAGAATTACAGCAACTGATAGCCACTAGAAGTTTAACTCAAGTCAAATGAAAGGAAGGTAGACAGAGAAATTTTTTTTTTTTTTTTTTTTTGAGACGGAGTCTTGCTCTGTCACCCAAGCTGGAGTGCAGTGGCCAGATCTCGGCTCACTGCAAGCTCTGCCTCCCGGGTTCACGCCATTCTTCTGCCTCAGCCTCCCGAGTAGCTGGGACTACAGGCGCCCGCCACCTCGCCCGGCTAGTTTTTTGTATTTTTTAGTAGAGACGGGGTTTCACCGTGTTAGCCAGGATGGTCTCGATCTCCTGACCTCGTGATCCACCCGTCTCGGCCTCCCAAAGTGCTGGGATTACAGGCTTGAGCCACCGCACCCGGCCGAGAAATATTTTTTAAAAAGGAAAGCAGAAAAGCAAGACAGAGGAAAGAATTTTGAGGGCCGTGCTTATTCTTTCAATGTTATAATTTCATTTGTTATAAATTGGTATCATTCAGTATAACCAATGCGCTAGAGTCATATACACACTTTGAATGTACAAACTAAATGAACTGTGGAAAGTAGAAAGTGGTGAGTTTCTTTTAAGTTCCAGACAATGGACTGCTTTAGGTTGATGGTACAGTTCAAGGAGAGCAAATATTTCAGTGCTGCTACCTCCTGTTTCCAAGCCCTCTGTAGATATCGACAATCAATCACAGACTTTTCTTTTTTTTTTTTGAGACGGAGTCTCGCTCTGTCGCTTGGGCTGGAGTGCAGTGGCCGGATCTCAGCTCACTGCAAGCTCCGCCTCCCGGGTTCACGCTATTCTCCTGCCTCAGCCTCCCGAGTAGCTGGGACTACAGGCGCCCGCCACGTTGCCCGGCTAGTTTTTTGTTTTTTTTTTTGTATTTTTTAGTAGAGACGGGGTTTCACCGTGTTAGCCAGGATGGTCTCGATCTCCTGACCTCGTGATCCGCCCGTCTCGGCCTCCCAAAGTGCTGGGATTACAGGCTTGAGCCACCGCGCCCGGCCAATCACAGACGTTTCTAAGCCCTGATGTGGCTTCAGCATCCGCCTCAAACCTGTGTTCCAAGAAGCCAGTGAGCTGAAACCTATCTGCCCTCCTTGACCTAGTTAATATTGATTGTTTGTTTTGTTTTGTTTTGTTTTTGAGATGGAGTCGTCCCCCAGGCTGGAGTGCAATGGCGTGATCTCAGCTCACTGCAACCTCTGCCTCCGGGGTTCAAGCAATTCTCCTGCCTCAGCCGCCCGAGTAGCTGGGACTACAGGTACCCACCACTAAGTCTGGCTAATTTTTTTGTATCTTCAGTAGAGACAGGGTTTCACTACTTTGGCCAAGCTGGTCTCGAACTCCTGGCCTCAAGTGACCCACCAACTTCAGCCTCCCAAAATGCTGGGATTATAAGCCCGGGCTTGACCTAGTTAATACTGAAAAGGAAATTACTTCAATCATAGAGAATGTTCCATATAAAACATGGCAGGTGACCTTTCTTTTCTTTTTTTTTTTTTTTGAGACAGTGTCTTGCTCTGTCGCCCAGGCTGGAGTATAATGACGCGCGATCTCAGCTCACTGCAACCTCCACCTCCCAGGCTCAAGCAATTCTCCTGCCTCAGCCTTCCAAGTAGTTGGGATTGCAGGCACTCACCATGCCCAGCTAATTTTTGTATTTTTACTAGAGACTGGTTTCGCCACGTTGGTCAGGCTGGTCTCAAACTCCTGACCTCAGGTGATCCACCCACCTCGGCCTCCCATAGTGCTGGGATTACAGGTATGAGCCACCACACCCGGCCGTGACCTTTCTTTAATTCCTTGAAATTTCCCCCATCCCTGCTTTCCAACACAGATTTTAAACTTCAAATTTAGGGGAAAAAAAGGTATGCATTGAAGGTAAGGTGGTACAACTGGCTAGGACTCAGGAATACACTTTCACATGTATTCCCAAAAGACTCTCTTTGGGTCTTCCAAGAAAGAAAGAGAGGTGGCCTGCAAGGGAGGCCAGTGGTAGGAAGTAAGTAGGCCCTTTTATCCCTATGAGACACTCACCCAAGCCTGCAAGCTGGGAGGAGAGGGAAGATGGGGGCGCTGTGTTCCCCACCATCGGGCTCACCACGGCTGGAGACCCTGGCCCCAGGTCTATTAAGTTGTCTTCAGTCACTTCGTTCAGTACCTGTCAGAATGTGAGACTGGTCATGAGCCCCAGAACCCTGGAGTCAGGCTCTGAGGTAGAAGCTAGCAAGGCAACTGTGCAGGGTTCTGAGAAGAAAAGCATCAGCACTGCTCCAGTACAGAAGCAAGGTCACTTTCCCCATCTGCCTTCTGGGTCCATGGTGGCCCTTGATGTCAGTGAGCCCTGCCCACTGCCTCCTCCCCCTCCCCAGTAGAAGGAGGGGTTGCTGAGTCAACAGTGACTGTCCTGGGAGCTACAGACTTAGAGCTTCCTTGCCACCCTCCCATCAGGGGTGCCTGCTAGCTCTGCCCTAGTATCCCATCAACCAAAGCTTGCTCTTCAATTTCCCAAATATTTCAACCCCAGTTAGAAAAACTGGAGGTCTCTCCAGCCTCCAAAACGTGGATGGGTAGGTCTGGCCTCAGGAGATGAGAGGATTCTGAAGGAATACTTACTCCATTACTGGCATTTTGAACCGATCGGCCAGACCTGTATCGTTCGAACCTAACGGGGGAAGGGAAAGCAGAAGTAAGGAGAGAGGATGCCTGTGATATGGCCCTGTGGGGTGCTCACTAGTCCTATGAAGAACCTCTGGGACCAAGACCAGCCAGTCCTAGTTGGGGGCTAGGGAGTGAAACCATATATCAACTCTGCCACGGCTTCCTCTGTGTGTGTGGCTCCCACTGAGAGGATCAGCCTCTCACCCAGCACCCTGAATGGGCATCAGAAAGGGGTGGTGGCTGGCCCATCATGGAGGTCATTGTGAGTGTCCCCAGCCTCTCCTCACACACCTGGGCCCAGAGAGCTCCTCTTGTCCCTGGAGGGAGGGTGGCTTAGCCACTTTACCTTGGAGCTCTCCAATGTTTACAACGCCAGGCAGTAGCTGCAGACTCCCTACTTCACAGGGCTGTGTTGAGAAGCGCCCAGCTAGTGTTCCTAACATGCTCCCAACTGAATCTCTGGGGAAAGGGGTTGGGGCATGCATAGGGTGGGCACCAGTAGGAGGAAGGTAGATGCATGGCCCTGACTGTGGCCTGGGGAAATGCTCGCCAGTAGCTGCTACAGAGAGGCCTGGGCCAATCATCGAAGGACTGCTAGAAGGGTGGAGTGAGTGTCTTCCGCACCCAATCGGGCAGTGCAGGGGGACTTGGCTTTGAGCAACTGTCGAAGGCCAGGTCATCCTTATGTCAGGTGGGGAATGGAAGAGTAGTAATGAGGTGTGTGTTGGGGTGGGGCAGAACAGATTATGTTCTGCATCATATTTAAAAACTCCAAATGCCACGGGCAGCGGTAGCTAAGAGACTTTCCAGCTGGAGCCTTAGACACCCAGCTTTAGTGAGTTATGCCGCTCCACTTCTGTCTCCCAACTTGCTGGGGTCAGCATCTGGTGACAAGGGATCCCCAGGAGGAATGATCTGGGTAGGCAGTGAGTGTCCACTGTGGTTTTAAAAAAGACTTGTGTGTTTTTTCAACAGTGGTCTACAAGGAGAACAGGAATATTAATACATCTGAAATAATTTTAATCCTGGGGTAACTTTCCCACACTCATCTTCAATGAACAATGACTATCATCAAAGACACTCTAACCAGGATAGTACTTCTAGCCACCAGCCCTGGCTTTGCCTCTGAATTCTTTGTAATGCTGGGACTGGGGGACTGTTGGGTGAAAATACCCATATTAGTTAGCTCCTGTTATGCTTTCTAGCAGGGCTTAAATAGATTTAACAGGTTAAATGCAAGCCCATTTACCATGGAGAAACTGGAACCACATGGCAAGACAAAGGGGCCTCGGGCAGGGAGTCAAGTCCCCTCAGATCTGCTCCTGTTCTTCAACTGATGCACTGGGGGTCCCAGGGACCCCCCACACTTACTGCAGAGGTTTCTTCGCCTGTCAGGTGGGCACAGAGCCACTGATGTGTACTTCCATAATCAAAAGATGAGACAAGGCCCAAGGCTGTGACGGCCACAACAAAACCACTCTTTAGGCCCCCAAAGGGTAATGCAAACGCAAGCATCTGTCCCTGTCCCTCTGACCCTAACTGACGCCAGATCCTTGTCCTCCTGATGAATCCAGCAGTAGGGTGTGAGTCAGCTGGTTGGCAGAGGGGACCAGGACCTCAGGTCTGCAGGGGACTCAAGCCACTGTCCTGTCCTCTCAAGCCTCATCTTTAAGGGGAAAAGGCTGGCCTGATCATGGTCCTTTCTGGTCCTTATGCTGAGTCCTTCGTGAAAGCCCAGTGTGCTCCCATCAGGTGATGAGATGGGAACTGTGCTTGCCATTATTCCTCCTATTTAAAACTAGGTCTAAATAAGACATTTTGGGCTTTGTCCTGAAGGAAGGCTTTGGAAATAAAAAAGAATTTGCAGGTTTGTTACCTCAAACCCAAAAATGATTTGGCTGCAGAAAGAACTGAAAGGAATGTGTGCACGCTTCCCTAAGCAGCAGCATTCCGGCACTTACACCCGCCTGCTTCCCCTGAATGCTCTAGATAACACTGACATTTGCAAAGGGAAAAGCTTTTTTCCTTTCTTTCTTTCTTTTTTTTTTTTTTTTAAGATGGGAAAGAGGAAATCCTTTTTCTTAGTAGAGATTTTTTTTTCCCTTTAATCCTTTTCAAATTCAAAGGATCATCAAAGGAGCAGGTGCAGCAGCTCTGGGACCCAGAGCCCCCCAAGTGCTACCCCTCCCTGGAGCTGGGGGTGGCGGGGCAGTGGGGAAAGGCAGAGCAGCCTGAGGCTTACAAAGGGCAGAGCCTAATTCTGCATGTCAACTTCCTGCTGCTTCTGCTGCTCGGTTCCCAGGAGGACAAGAAGCATTTTCCCTGTCAGCCGGGAACAAATTAGCATCTCTGATGAGTATTTTCCAACTCTAATCTCTCTCCCTCTCCCTCTCTTTCCTTTGTTTATGAAAGAAATCCCTCTGTTATGGCAACAATCTTTTCAAGGGGAAAAAAAAAGAAAGAAATCTGGCTCCCACCTCTCATATCGAAGGAAGACATTGTTGAGGTCGTCGTTCACATGAAGCAGCTCCTCGGTGACCTCCTCGTTGGACACGCGGGAGATGAGCTCCACGATGCGCTGCTGCATGGCCCGGCAGGTCCTGTTCAGCTCCTAGGGAACACATGCACCTCTGGGTAGCCTGCTGGGTGTGCTTTTTGTCACATTCTATTTCCTTTGAAAAAATTTGTACTGATTCTTAAAAGTCACAAAAGGAGTACATGCTTGTTCATGAAACCAGACATGTGCCGAATTCAAAGTAGAAGTTCCCTCTTCACAGCCTGCCCATCCTTCCCCAGAGGAAGCAAGTACTTTTTCAGCAGACAAATGTCCAGACAGACATACTGTTGTATGTATACAAGTACATGCTTGTACAAATCATTAAAAAATATTAAAATGTGATTCTTTGCAGATTGCTTTTTCTCAACAAAATATTCCAGACACCGTTCCCCATCACTTGGTACAGACTGCCTCATTCCTTTGTGTGTTTCATAATGTATCTCGCCATTCTTCTATTGTTGGACATTTAGGTTGTGGTCTCTCTTTCTGTGGCCAACCCAAATAATGCAGCAATGAACACCTGTACACAAACATGCATATGCACTTGGGCTAGCACTTCCATAGGAGGAGTTCCTTAGGAGGGAAATTTCTAGGTGAAAGGGTATGGTCATTTATAACATCAATTAGTAATAGTAAAACGCACTCCAGAAAGATGACATCGGTCTACTTACACTCCCAGCAATAGCAGGAGTGTATTTTATGACTGCATTAGGTATATTTTGGTGGCATGTCTGCCACTTTGCCGAGGCCTCAGAAGCCCAGGCAGCTCCCTGGCTGGCCAAAAGAGGACATTCGCACACCCTGGAGCCCTCTCTACCCTTAGAAGCAACATCCCCCTGATGACAGAGCCTTAGCACTTTATGGCCTGGCTTCCATGAACCTTCCCTGTTCCAGAACAGCAGACTTACTGATGCCCTTGTTCAAATTTGCTTATAGAGCTCCCTCAATTCCTGCCAGGCCCCTTGCCATCTCGATGCCAGACTGAGGATGCTACAGAGGAGGGAGCTGGCAACCCTGCCAGGCTGGCCCCCAAGCATCCCTGACTACAGGAACTGCCTGTGACCAAAGCGCCAAGTCCCAGTGTGCCATACAGGGTTAAAGCAGAGGGAGATGCTGTCCCCACCTACCTGGGCACTGGAGGGTGCCAGTGAGTTAAGAGGATAAGACATGAAAGATAAGTCCCTCGTTCTCACAGCTCAGTTTCAAAACAACTTCATTTTGAAACCGTTTCTGGTAGAAGTGACTGATTTATTCACAGGAGACATGGTAATCTCTTTTTAGTTCCTCATATTGTCTCATAATCTGGCTAGCTTGGCTAAAGGGTCTTCCTTCCTACCACATCATAAACTCTTGAGGGGGTGTTGCCATTTATCCACTCAAGGATGCCCTCAAGCCCTGCACTGAGCCACACAGTGAAAAAGCCCAGTAATCATCTGCTGAACACATCACAAAGGTGGTCAATCAAGCCAAGTGGGGAATCAAAGGCATCCCCCCTGTATGTCCCTGGTATCCTGCAACACAGCACTCACACAGGGGCTGCGCTTCTTATGTGCCTTCCCCTCTAGACTGAAGCTCCTTGAGGGCAGAGAAGGCATTTCCCTGGTACCCATGACTGACACATGGGAGGCACTCCCCAAGTACTTCTGAGAGAATTAATGACTCTAAAGTATTCAGAGGCTGGTGCGGTGGCTCATGCCTGTAATGCCAGCACTTTGGGAGGCCGAGGGAGGCGGATCACTTGAGGTCAGGAGTTTGAGACTAGCCTGGCCAACATGGTAAAACCCCATCTCTATGAAAAAATACAAAAATTAGCTGGGCACAGTGGCGTGCACCTGCAATCCCAGCTATTCAGGAGGCTGAGGTGGGAGAATTGCTTGAATCCAGGGGGCAGAGGCTACGGTGAGCCGAGATTGCACCACTGCACTCCAGCCTGGGGAACAGAGTGAGATCCTGTCTCCAAAAAATAAAAATAAAAAATAAAGTATTCTGAACTCTTGTCCCCACAAACCACCAGCTCAGTTATCCACATACACTCAGTCTTCTCAGCACTCTTCACTCAGAGAATCGGGAATTTTTGTTCATCCAGGATCTAATTTTCCCTCTCTAGGACTCATCCCAGGCCCCACTGAACCAGCAGTAAGCACTTATAAACATACAGATAAGTGCTAGAATTAATAAGAAGAGGTGAATACTGGATCTTAATTGCAGGGGACACTGCTATCTAGTAAAGAGAAAATTCCACAAAATGTCCACTCTCTTCTGTTGTGAATGGCTCATGTCCCCAGGCCAGGCAGGAGAGGGGCTCTCAAGAAGCTGCCTGGGCCTCGGGGCCTGCCAGATGTGGTCTGGATTGCCAGGCAATAATGGCCACAGGCGCCAATGGACACTCACAGGTCAAAACCCAGTCACAATTACTGTACACAGGAAAACCAACAATGCAGGGGAAACACTCATTACAGAATGAAGCATGCTCAGGAGTGATGCTGATAAAGCCAGGCCCTTAACATTAAAACAAACAAAAACAAAATAAAAATGTCCAAACTTATGAAAGAAGCAATCACATTAGATCATGTGAAGGATTCCAACAGCCAGGACAAGTGAACAATTAAAATAATCATAGTATTTCTAATAGATTGTTAAAACGCAGTGAGCATCTCTGTTCAGGGCTGACAGGGGAGCATAGATTTAGGTTAACTATCCTCTGTCAAAGACCATCCTCCCCTGCTTCCTAAAAGAAAAAAAGGATATGTGGCCAACACTTGGGCAGCATATTTACCCCGCACTTTGGAAGAAGTACCAGAGGAAGACCTAGCAAAAGTGTGCAGGATGAAAAAGAGAGGCTGGGCAGTAGGACAGAGAAAACAGGTCAAACAAACTTCTGCCTCTCTGCTCTGCCATGGACTGTTCCAGGCCACCGTACGGGTCTCCTCCCCAGGGATGCGGACGTGCCAACACACATGAGGACCAGGCCAGGCACTGCTGAGCTCCTCCTTGCTCTAGCACTCTAGGTGTCTGTGGAAAATCTCTGATGAGCAAAAGGATCTCAAGTCCTAGCTCAGGACCCACCCCCTCCTGCAAACAGGCCCATTACAAGAAAGTATGGCCTCTGGGGCTTGTGGCCTAGCAGCAAGCCCTGGCTGTCCTTGGTTAGGGAGGGAGAAAGAAAAAAGTCAATCACATTCTCCAATCACAGCTGCAGGCCAATCACAAGGCACAGGACCTGCAAGCCAGGGGAGTGTGGGAGCATGCTGTGGGAAACAGATCCAAGTTACCCTCCAGAAGACTAGGGCATCAGCACCTAAGGCCCATAGGCCATCTTCAAACACACCTCAGACTTTCCAGGATATAGGTGGCCTCAGGCACTTTCCACATTGCTCAAGGGCTCCTGAGAAGTTGGCCATCTACCTACAATGTCCCTTATCTCCTTTTCCATCAAACAAACTCCTACTCATCCTTCAAGGCCTCAGGATGTTTCCCCACCTCAGGATTTTGTCACAAAAATTTTCAAACATACAGAAAAACAGGATGAATTTTACAGTGGACAGACACCATATGCCTGTCACCTAGATTGTATCATTAACATTTTACAGTGCCAGCTTTAACACATACTTCCCATTTATTCATCTTCCCGTTCACATACAGTGTTTTCTGGGGATCCCCCACCATCCCACCCTCCTCAAGACTCCCACAGCATTCAACACACTCCAGTCTGCCATCAGAGCCCCTCTAGAAAAACCTCCAGCAAGGGGTGACCAGCCCCCATCTGCACTCCACACAGCAGAAGCCCCAAAACAAAGAGTAGGCCTCGTGGGTGGTTCACTGGATTTAGAGGAGAACCAAACCAGATTCCTCAGTAGACAGTAGGAAGTGTCTCAGAAACATGGCTACAAATACTCCAAGCACCAGCAGCCTGATGGAAGGGAGCAGGGGTTGATGTCAGTCTCTCCCACAGAGCCCTAGCCCCAGCTGGGTGCTGGGGACCAAGCTGCAGGCAGCAAGTAGCCTGTGACTGGATACACTCTCCAAGTCTCCAGTCCTCTGCAGGCCTGCTTCTCCCTGTGTAAAACAAGGGGGCTGCATTCATGAGGAAGTTCTTCTGCAGAGGGCCACTGACGTGCTGCAGCAGCCTCCATGGCACGGGGCCAGGGCAGCTGGGGCTGCTCTGCTTTTCTCGATTTCAAATGTTGCCATTCACTGTAAAATTTTATTTGTGGAGGAAAAGGTTCCATTACTTTATTTATTTATTTACTTTATTTATTTATTTATTTATTTATTTTTTGAGACGGAGTCTTGCTCTGTCGCCCAGGCTGGAGTGCAATGGCGTGATCTCGGCTCACTGCAAGCTCCACCTCCCGGGTTCATGCCATTCTCCTGCCTCAGCCTCCTGAGTAGCTGGGAATACAGGCGCTGGCTACCATGCCTGGCTAATTTTTTGTATTTTAATAGAGACGGGGTTTCACCGTGTTAGCCAGGATGGCCTCGATCTCCTGACCTTGTGATCCACCTGCCTCAGCCTCCCAAAGTGCTGGGATTACAGGTATGAGCCACGGGGCCCAGCCATTATTTATTTATTTATTTATTTGATTTGTTGAGATGGAGTCTTGCTCTGTCACCTAGGCTGGAGTGCAGTGGCATGATCTCAGTTCACTGCAGCCTCCACCTCCCAGGTTCAAGCAATTCTCCTGCCTCAGCCTCCCAAGTAGCTGGGATTACAGGCATCTGCCACCATGCCCGGCTAATTTTTGTATTTTTAGTAGAGATAGAGTTTCACCATGTTGGCTAGGCTGGTCTCGAACTCCTGACCTCAAGTGATCCACCTGCCTCAGCCTCCCAAAGTGCTGGAATTACAGGTGTGAGTCACTGTGCCTGGCCTCCGTTACTTTTTTAAAAAGTTTGGCAAGTATTAGATGATTTCTGAGGCTCTAACATTGTGACCTCGGCTTGGAGGAAGAATGAGCCCCAAGGGCACAGAATGCAGTGATCTCATCAATAGTCAGCACCAGGAACATCTGCTCTGGCCTTGGGTTTGCTGCCTCTTCCCCACAGCCTTCCCACTGGGGTGGTGGGTTAGATAGCTCCCAACCCCACAGGCAGGGCCTCTATGCTCCAATCCTGGAGAAGCATCCCGATGGCTTTCCAAAGAGCTATGCTAAAGACAGGCCCAGAGACTATGACTTGGGGCTTCCACTTCAGGGATTTCCAGGGGTCTCCGCACAGAGAAAGCTTTACCATCTCTTGACTTCAGTCTTTCACATCTGTTTCAAAAAGGAAGAAAAGGCCGTGCGTGGTGGCTCACACCTGTAATTTCAGCGCTCTGGGAGGCTGAGGCTGGTGGATCACCTGAGGTCAGGAGTTCAAGACCAGCCTGGCCAACATGGTGAAACCCCGTCTCTACTAAAAATACAAAAATTAGCCGGGCATGATGGCAGGTGCCTGTAATCCCAGCTACTTGGGAGGCTGAAGCGGGAGAATCGCTTGAACCCAGGAGGTGGAGGTTGCAGTAAGCCAAGATCATGGCACTGCACTCCAGTGTCGGTGACAAAGCGAGACTCCTTCTCAAAAAAAAAAAAAAGGAAGAAAAAAAAGGACAGAAGGTGAGAGGAGGGCCAGATGTTAAGACTTTTGCTACCACAGTGCCAGGTGGCCACCTGCATGTCCTCTGTGGTGTCATCACAGCCAGACCCTCAGTAGGCTCACTTGGGAGACTTTCCTCTGCTTCCTCCACCTCCAAATCACTCAAACAGAGTGATTCTCGGCCGGGCGCGGTGGCTCAAGCCTGTAATCCCAGCACTTTGGGAGGCCGAGACGGGCGGATCACGAGGTCAGGAGATCGAGACCATCCTGGCTAACACGGTGAAACCCCGTCTCTAGGCCAGGCGCGGTGGCTCAAGCCTGTAATCCTAGCACTTTGGGAGGCCGAGACGGGTGGATCACGAGGTCAGGAGATCGAGACCATCCTGGTGAACATGGTGAAACCCCGTCTCTACTAAAAAATACAAAAAACTAGCCGGGCGAGGTGGCGGCGCCTGTAGTCCCAGCTACTCGGGAGGCTGAGGCAGGAGAATGGCGTGAACCCGGGAGGCGGAGCTTGCAGTGAGCTGAGATCCGGCCACTGCAACTCCAGCCCGGGAGACAGAGCGAGACTCCGTCTCAAAAAAAAAAA